>NC_135212.1:26241761-26376761 GCF_052324685.1 Brachyhypopomus gauderio
GTTTCCCCCCGTTAGTCATGGCCGAGCCCAGAGGTGCTTTAATAAGGATCAATGGCACTTTATCTGGGACAGGACCTACTGCCGCGCATGCAAATTAAACTCCAACACTTAAAGGAAGGAAAAAAATGAGCATTGGATTTAATTAAAAAGAAAACGTAAGACCGTGGGCTCTGGAAATTCAATTAAAGGATTTGTGCATAGGCAGGCTACGATTTTTTTTTGGTCGCCTTTACTGTTTATGTAATGAGCTTTTCATATTAAAAATCAATAAGCAATCTGAAGGGAAAGAATCACCCCTCTTCATGCATGTGTTTGAAATCAAATTGGAAACTACTTCATCAGGACTGTTGTCACAAAAATGAGCAGTGACAAAGAGGAATATCATTCTGATAGGAAATGGTGGTAACTTTTTTTTTTCCTCACTGGAAAAATTTGTCCCATCACAGAAAAAGACGAGGGCACTTTCATGGACAGCTTATGTGTAATAAAGGCTGTACACATCCTCAAAGGTCTGCCATCATGCCCTGTAATGTGCAGGTTGCCGTCAGTGTAATGCATCTCCACCAGGGCCATTATGCAGGAACGTTTCCGGTCCACTGACACTGATGAGGGAAGAATTCAAGACTGCTTGCCCTCACCTCACCTGCCTGTACAAACCTCGTTTAAACACCAGCGTTTAGGACCTTTTTCAGGGTATGTGAGACTCGCTGTAGACTATCATAAGACGCCCAATGGCTCTGAAATCCACAAACATATCAGTCTTGGATTTGCCTGTGCCAAACAGTCATTCAGCTTTGGTATCGATCCATGCAGAGTTTTAACCACAACCAATTCCACATTAAACCATTACTGTGTCCATTCACAGCCAAGCCAGCTATGGGGCAGAAACACACTGGTGCTCCTACTGGGACACCATGCCTGCAGGAGTGTGTTTTAGTCTAATGAAATGGGATCTGTATAGACAATAATCCGTATATCAGGATTGAGATGGGACACCCATGTCAATACAAGCAAATGGGATTGCTGGCTGTTTTCGTCCCATTGTTCACTAAGCCCAGTCTCTTAAATGGCTCTCACAAATCAAAATGTACCTGAGCAAAAGGGGCAATGGAGGGAGGGGGGGAGGTATCAGTTTCCTCCAGGAACCAGATTAAAAGATTTAAACTCCCGTGAAGTTCTTCTGAAGTTTTACATTAATGTGCAGCAGATGCACCCAAATGGGAATGTTCCAAGGTAGTGGCAAAGAAACGCGCCATCAGCAATAGGGAGGCGTAAAAGTAGGAAGGGATCCTGTAAACATCTAGCCACTTAATTAGGGTTGGCCGCAAAACATTTAGCCATCCCTCTGTCTCCCTGACAATCTCAGTAATACTGCAGTGTCAGGTTAAGATATTGTGGTTCAGTTTGTAATATTTTTAGTGCAGATTTTATGAAGTGTAAAGTAAGCTGTTCAACTGATCCAACATGCTGTCTGTTCTTAAATGGTGCTCACCAACACTGTATATCCAGCAGTGAACTGACAAGAGAGACATATGTGTGTTTTCAACTGTATGGCATTTCTTAAGAATGAAAGGAAAGACATTATTTGGAGGATCCTGGAAAATGTTGCACGCACTGAATGCTGTTGGGGATCTATGACCTTTCAAATGAAAAAGAACTTTATAAATCACAAGCAAGCAATACAGAAGAGGGAAAGAGGTAAAATGCCACTTAGCATTTATTTTAATGGTCACATCAGGCATGTCATGAAGGCTTTAATACACAAGAGTGAGAGGGATCAGAAAGGGAGAACTGGAATGACAGACTGTATGAAAGGTGAGACAGGACAGACTTTTCGCATCCTGTGCCCTCCAAAAATAACCTAATGCATAGGATTAGCATCGGCGCAGGAAGCAGACGGAAAAGGCAGTCATTACAGCACACAGACGTCATTTTATCCATGCACACCATTATCTGCTCTAGGTCCAGACTCATTCACAAAAATCCATCCACCCACCCAATACCCTCCAGTTAACACAGCGAAGCTTCAGTTTCAGGTCCATATTCAACCTTGAAACGGAGGTTTCAGACAAGGATGTTTGTTTTTTACAGTCAATCCAAAAAGCACAGAAAAGGAAGAACCATTTTTTGTGTGTTCATTTGTTAATAAAAGGTAATAAGAGCTTTTATGAATATCCTGATGTCCAAATCTGTGCGCTTATTGTTTGGAAAAGTTGTGATGTCAGGTACCATAAAGAGATGTGTTAAAATATAAGCAAAAAAAAAAACAATTAAAGAATGCACAGATCAGTAGTGCTAATATGGTTAGAGCACACGTGTGCCTATAGTTTGCAGAATGCCACATGTTGGCATTTTAAGATGCTTTTCTCCGACACCTTCTGAAGGCCCAATCACCAATGACTCTATTAGTCGGGCCTGGCAGCTCATTTGCTCTGGAGGCAGCTAGTGTGGCCTGGGGCAGCAGACCTTTTGCTCTCATCCGTTATGCCCCGCCACTCACATCCACACAGGGCTGCCATCCTTTATCTCACTAGCCCTATCCACAGGAGTCTCGTTTCCACAGAAACCGGCGTCTGACCCCCGCGGATACTGTGAGAGGGGGAACCCCCTCGGTTGGCATGACAGCTTGCACCGGGTGTGTCGGATGGGGAAGCTGAGGCTTAAATGATGTGCCTTTTGACCGAGTTGTTAGACAGTTCATTAAACGGCCATCTCTTCAGCAAGCAGAACCCAGGCAACGAAGGGCAGACCTTGTTAGCCGATCTGGAAAATATCCATCAAGGGGCTGAAAGCACTTTTGCTGCTGAGAAGACGAGCACTGGGAATGAAAGGAAGCAGAGAAGAAATGATCAGCAGAGGGATGCCCCATTTAAGTGTGTGTCAACCTCTTAAACGTATGTTCAGGATTACTCCTTTAGCACGCGGACTCCAATTCCCAATGCTCAGAGGAACTTGTTAAGATCTCTTCCTTTTCCCCTCTAGCTGATAGCGCTACAGTGCCTGGTCTTGGTCAAAAGTTCATGGTATGCATATGTAGTCAGAGGCAGAAATCATAAAGAAAGATAAGAACCATCTAGGCCAACAAGAGTCTGCAGGTGGATCACTATTTAGAACTGAAAGTGTTAAAGGTAGATTAATTATTTAACCATTTATATCCAACAGCATTCATGTTGTACTTTTTTACTGATTTTAAAACAAACTAAAGATTGACACAATTTAGCAACTTCAGCTACCTGTCACCATTAACTGTTAAATATGAGATATACACTATTTTGTAGATATCAATAAATTGTACAATTAAATAACATAAAATGAAATGTACCTAGCTGTTAGCCAGAGGAAGCTCTCTCTATCTCTACACTGTACAATAGAGAGAGAGAGGAAGAAAATGGTACTGTGGTTTGTCTGGTCAGCACAGCATACTGAGTGTTACCCCATTGTCCCATTGCTGTTCCTATGTTACCGATTTTTGATCCTTGCTCTGTTTTCCCATTCCATCTTTTGGGATTCTCCATTCCATCTTTTGACACACACACACACACACACACACACACACACACACACACACACACACACACACACACACACACACACACACACACACACTTTTCTGTTCCTGTTCTTGCTATCTGCTCTTCTGCTTTTGACTTCTGCCTGTTTGCTCCACGTCTTTGAATTAAGCTAATTAAACTACACTCGTCAATTGTCTTGGATGTCCATTACAGTAGTAATGGCACGTGCACCCTTACCTCAGTAATGATTTTGCATCTAGGTTAACACTTACCACCATACTTATCCTAGTACTCATCTTATTAGGAAGGCTTTTCTTTTACTGAATATGTTGCCATACCTTTTACAACCAAGATGTTTGTATACTAAAATAAGTGATCAACTACAGACTTTATAAAGTTTTTATAAAAGCATGTTATGTAGTTGCTCTCCATAATCTTCTGACCAATGACAGTTGCCCTGATGATGTAAACAAAGGAAAGGTTTTGCACATGTATATTATATGCGTAATGAAGGTTTATTTATTAAATGGTGACAGTGTTTTAATTTTCTGCACTGTTAAGAATATAATATGGAGCTTATGTGCTCCTATCAACACAAGTATCCAAGTGTTACCTCGAGCTGCCAAGCTAACATTAGAGTCTATAGTATACTTAATGTTAGCTAGCAAGCACTCATAAAGTACAGCTAGCTTGATAGATAAAGTTAGTGAGGAAGCTTGTGAAACTACCCACGCAGCAAATGAACACTCTACCAGATCATTTTCAGTGTAGCTCTGTGTCCACCCGAGTGCCATAAAACAGATCTGGCTTGATCTGTTGCCTCACAGCATCTGATGTAAGCAAGAACAGACTTGTGCAGTTGTTACAGAAGTCGGACTGCTCTGATTATTTTAAACTTTATATGTTTACAAGTGTGACATTTAGCAGATCGTCCTGTCCAGTATGACTTAATATTGCATTGTTTTCTCCATATAAGATGAGCTTATGCTGGTACATTAGGTCAGAGTCTAAGAATATGATTATGCTACAACTGTAAGAGAGAATACATACAAGTGTTTGTATGTGTGTGCCTGTGTGTGTGCGAGAGAGATAGAGAGATAGAGAGAGAGAGAGAGAGAGAGAGAGAGAGAGAGAGAGAGAAAGAGCGAGAGAGAGAGAGAGAGACATAACTGAGATATTGGTGTTGGTGATCAAGGAGCTTGAAATGTCTAGGGATCATTGAGGTTTCTTGAAGAGGTGCGTCTGCAGTCTTTTGTAGACAGTAAGGGATACTGCTGCATGGACAGGTCATAGTTCATTTTTCCATCTGGGTTCTGGTCCAGAATGCAGTCTTGATACAGGTCTTCCCTGACTCTTAAGATGTACTGATTGTAGACAAGTGATTTACAGTGTGTTAGAATATAAATCTAAATACATAAATAGAATATTACAGTTCAGACTGCGGTCTCTGGTCTGTGCACATCTGTGGTCTCACAGAGAAGGGCCATGTCCCAATAGTCACACTAGCACACTACGCCAGCACAAGTGAACAATTGTTATTCAGAACTGTAAATCAGTGTCATGACAGGTGAGAGGTCCTATGGATGTTTCCTGCATGGGTGATTCATAATGTGTTTAGTCTCATTATAATATCTAAGCAATTGTAATGTGTAATTGGCTTGTATTATGCTATTGAATGCTGTGTTACCTTAAATTAATGTAAAACAGCTCTTCAGATAGCACTATTCACTTAAGTACTCAGTAACTAGAGTCAAGCACTGGCTATGGTTAAATGGATTTCCAACACCACATCCCTGTAAAATATCCCATCTGTTGAGCACATTTTCTAGGCTAGTCATGAATTACGCTAGCTGAATGGTAAACCTCTGACAAAGTAGACTGCATCAACATTGGCTGATTCCTCATGTTCTCATAACTTGCATCATACAAATGAACAAGCTCTTTTGAACATGTTCTAATTGAAAACCTGGAGTCTAGAAATGTTTATTACGTTTTACACATGTTGAACCCTTTGCCCATCACTCAGCAAATAACAAAACCCACAACAATACTCTTATAAATATAATAAATAAAGCAAAATATACATAATACTCTATACATATCTGATAATGGTGGCATTAGACTATTTTACAATTCAGAAATCTGATTATTAAGAATGCAGTACATTGTTCAGCATCAGAGTCGTGCTCATGACTAGACCAGTCATGGCCGTGTGGGCAGTCATGGCCTGGTGGTTAGGGAACTGGTCTTGTGACCAGAGAGTTCCGGGTTCGATTCCCAGACCTGAGGCCATGACTGAGGTGCCCCTGAGCAAGGCCCTTAACCCTCAATTGCTCACTTATAAAAATGAGATAAAAGTGTAAGTCGCTCTGGATAAGGGCGTCTGCCAAATGCCATAAATGTAAAATGTAAAATGTAGATCACAGTAGTTTGCTCCACTCCAGACCTCACAGCCCTGTGCTGCCTTATATCAGTAGAGTCACCATTGCAGCTGCCTCGTTCAGCCCTGTTCTGAAATATCCACTTGGTGAATCCCCAAGATTTCCACTTCCTCTGCCTCTACGCTCTCTGTATGCTTATGCTCGCATGCCTGCCTTATCCCCAGGGATCGCCCAGGAAGCTCCAGCTAATTAAAGCAAAAGTATTGCAACATCTCTGCAACCGATAAACAAGGTAACATCACTGTTCTACAAAAATGCTTATTGTCCTGGGCAGAAGCATGACTGGTGATGCTCTACTGCGGTCCAGAGTTCAGCAACACTGTATTTCTGACTTAAAGGGCCAGCCAGGATATTAGATTGGACATGGACAGCAAATTGAATTTAACATACTGCAGCAATATAATAAACAGAACGTTTGTAGACTGCATTTATATAACATATGTATTTCCATGTGTACCCACTGTAAGGCTAATTGAGAGTGAAGCATGAAGGAAACATTTGAGGTTTCAGATTGAGTGTGTGTTGAAGTTTGTCCTTTCGTTCACCTTTGCTGAGTCACAAATGGAATCACATGTGGGAAATGTATTTTCAGATCTAAATCTACACTGTAAATCTAACTTAATGGGAGCCAATTACCCTATGTCACGTTCAGGCCTTTCAGTAACTGTGACCCTGAGTTTGTTGACAGTGTGTGGGGTTGGGAGTAATGACTGTGTGGTGAAAGAGAATGGGGCCAGGGGAACTCCAGACCATAGTTACCCAGGGTCAGTGGCACTATGCACAGCCACAGGTGCAGTGGGCCAGACCTCCCCCCACCACCACCACCACCACCACCACCCTCCACACACCAAGCATTCTGCAGCAAGTTAAGCCCACATGTATGAGTAAGCAAACACTCTCATTCTCTTTCGCTCTTTCATTGGCCTAACAGGCATAACGAAATGTGTTGGAAATGAAGAGAGAGTGTTAAAGAAAGAGATCAGTAGTTTGGACGTTTTAGAGGGAAATACAAGAAGAAAGAAATGCGGAGCACAACATGGAAGCGTTCGTGCCAAAGTGAGTGAGACTTGGTCTCAGGTTCCCCGCTTTCTTTGGAAGTCCACCAAAGCTTCCACAGCACTGTCCTCTCAGAGGGTCTGAGCCTGCTGCTTCCTGTTTCTGTAGGAGACCTTCGTGTTACCCCACTCACCTCTTCTCATGCCTTCCTTTTTTTCACTCTTCTTTTTTTTTCATTTTCCACACGTCTGAGGAGGCGTTCCTTGATAGCTCAGGTAAATAACCCAAGCAGCTGAGTAAACGCAACCAAACACCACAAAGTGCATACAGAGAGGCAAAGAGAGAAGGAACGAGAGATTGATCAAGGGAGGAAAAACTTGGGTTGGAACAGCAGGGGAGAGAGGTGGTGTGGAGGATGTGAAGACAGGGGTCAGAATAGAGGGTCTCCCAAAACACTGCGGTCAGTGTAGCGTTGAGCTTGGCTGGCAGACCGTTTGGCCTGGTAGACATCGCTGATGGCACAAACAGTGCAAGATGAAACCATGCAAACTACCACACGTCTCCAGTAAGACAAAAACATCAAGGTCTTCCAAAAACAACAAGCCCAAGAAGACCAGCCATGATCATTAGAGCCAGCTTACACATACGAATATGAGCTAAAGACATGTACAGATCATTTATCTATTATAGAATTACTTTGGACTGCATTTTGAAATTGATGTGGACTGTACACTATGCACAATAATGAAGAACATTTATATTATTTAATCGTTATTGTTATAAATAAATATAATAACAGTGTCCTCTATCTGAGCCATTTCAAACCAGATCAAAGTATAACTACTACTATTAAGTTTTCACAAAAGTATAGTGACTAAAATATATTGCATTTGTTATTGTTATACTTTATATTGACAGAGATAAGCTTGAATATAGTTTGAGATACAAAAGAAGTCTTGAAGTTTGAATAAAAAGTGTATATATATATATATATATATATATATATATATATATATAAATTTTTAAATTAATAAAACATCTTGCTTACTCCACTATTTTCTACATGATTGTACAAAACAAACAAACCAAACACAGAAAAAAAACAGATTGTGTCTTATTGTCCTCTGTGGACCAGTCTTACTTGGTGTGGTCAGCACTCCATGAGATCACTTTGAATTGCAAATGTCCTGGTAACTCAAAAGTAATGTAGAGTTTGACGTCACCACCTGTCATTTTTCAGAGTTTGGTCACGTTGGGGCAGGTGTGTGAAGGAGGCGCCCTTATTGCTTTTGTCTCTGATATTATGCGTCTCCTTATTGTGAAAGTACAAAGAAAGGTAGGAAAGATAAAGAGAGTGAAAGGTTGAAAGAGCACAGTCCTAATCTTTCAACATCCACTTCTATGATGAAGCCCACGTAGAACGTCTTGGCCTTCTGTCTTCCCGTAGACACAGACACATCAGTCCCAAGTCAGACATTGCAAACATTCCTGTTTTTGTATCAAGCTTCACATTGGATACTGTGATTAGAAATTCCCTCTACCTCACAAGAATCGGGATTAATGTTCATACAACATACAGTAGAACAACTCTTACTTTGCTTAAACTCCGATTGCATGTAGAATTTTCACCTGGAAATGTTCCCAGCATCTTCCCACCACAGCTTCTTAAATGTTAAAAGAGATCATTACATCATTACAGGATAGAGAGTGAATATCACAATAATGGCATCCATAATTTAGAATGAAAAATGGAGTCAGATCTTGGACTGGTTTGATTTGGAATAGGTATGTTTGACAAAATACCTTCATTTTACAATAGGATGCTTGGGAGAAAACGAAGAAAAAAGAAAGACTATAATCTTCCCATTAGGCCCTAATCAGCATTTTTTACTCTGCTGCATGGATCATTCGTTTGCAAATTAGCTTGTTTCTAGATGTAGCCAATGTGGCAATTTCATGCTTTGACGCACTTGTACCTAGAACTTAATGAGGAAAATGTGTTGTTTTGTGGTGTGCTATTAGAGATTCAAATCCCTAGTTCTTATTTGCTCCTGCTTCGTGATGGAAGTGGACTCCATTGAGTCATGTTCAGTTAGCTTTCCGTATTCAGCCATAACTATTAAAATAATAATGCAATTCATTTTTCCATATTGTACAAAAATATGAAAAAGAAAGGGTGTGTTTACATGATTTTTACAGAGGTCATTTTCACAACTTCTGCAAGGGCAATTTAATGTAAAGAGCCTGTCTGTTATGACATGCCCATTAAGAATTGTCAGCCTTGTAGTGTACAGAGGGTTGAACTATCTTGTGTCTGTATTCTCCTCACACACGTCCCACTCTTACAGTACCTCCTCCCAGACAAACAGGATTATGCTGTATGGACTGTTACATACCTGTCGCCTAATTCACTGACCCAAACTGCCCATGTCCCCTGTACCCCCTCCCCTCCCCCACTACCACCACCTCCACCCTCACCCCCACCCCCACCTACACCTGTTTTCAAGGATCAGTGGATGGCGGATGGATTGTTTCATGGGCTCCCTGAGCTCATTAGGTGATCCAATTTAAACGTAAAGATGAAAAACACAGAGGGACATTATGGAGACGGTTGGGCCTGGGGCTAAACAGGTCCTGTTTCAGTATAGGATCCAGACATGTTGCTCATATAGTCCTGATGAAGCAGAGGTTCTGGCCTCTGAATGCTGTGCAGAGTTATCAAGCAAAGTGATCAAGAAATCTTCCTCTACGAGGCTCCAGGAAATACCAAGGAAAGCAAAAGATCCAAGAGCTTAAGCCTACATTTGAAGCCACATTTATCCTACGAATGTCAAACCTCTAATCAGGATTTATCTATGATCTACAATACAATTCATCATCTTTTGAGTTGGTTACTGATTATGGATGTACATCACCACACCTAAAGTAAGAAACCTCAGCACATCACTGTAATGTACTGGTGAATCATTTCTGAACATAGCATGTTCATTACTCCCTTGACAAAAAAAAGAGATTTGATGTTCTTAGCATTTTGGATAGACTTATTACTCTCTTAATAGACAGTGGGGCATCTCCTCTCTAAGTGTCCTCTGCTGAAAGGTGTGATCTATAATTAGTGACCTAACAAAGAGAGTGTGTGTGAGCTGTGGTAATGGTGGGACACTGAGCGAAGGGAGGGGTCAGGGGTCATTTGGCATCTGTCACTTTGATTCATTCATTTTTCTCTTTCCCTTCTCATTGGTCTTAAGCCTTGATATTTAACGCATGTTATATTTTATGTAAGATGTTATGTTAAACTTGAAGATATGATTTAGTGATGATTTATTAACCTCTCCAGATCCATTGGACAGTAAAACCAGTAAAACCGAATTCCAAAATCACAGGAAGATGTGATGTGTCACTATGTTTGTAACGTCCGGGTGTAGGAGGCAGGCAACAAGACGATTACGGTGAACATATAACTTTTATTACAAATAGACGTATAAGCTCCGGATGGAGTGCGAGCAGCACTAAATCACACTCACGCAGACACGTAGCTTTAGACAAAGATGAGCACAAGACACTGCGCAAACGCACATTATATAGGTGAGTTACACAGACCCACGTGACCTTGAGACAAGGCACAGGTGTAACAAACGAACACGCTCACAAACAACCCACACCCACGGAAGTACAAACATGGACATAACCGCACGCAGACGACGATATGACACGCCCACAGGGAAGGGTCCGGAGCTGTTCCGTGACAGAACCCTCCACCAGGGGCTCGCTACTCCCGGAGCGTCCCGCGCAGCTGGAAAGCCCCAAACCAACACCAATGGGCAGGTCCGGAGCCGCCAGGATCACGGGCCTCCGAGAGCCGTCACCCCCGACGGCGGGAACCGCCGCGAACAGCTCTAGCACACCCTCCCTGGGAAGACAGGGGAAAAAACATTAAACACGGGCACGAGTACAAACACGCACACCGGCACAGTAAACACAAAGGGCACAAACAGGAACAGTGGGTTCGGGAGACACACTGGGACAGACAAAAACACAGGAACACAGACATTCATCCCCAGAGCCAGGCCTCCCGCCTTGGGCGAAGCCTGTAGCGGCGAGAAAGCCCCGGGGGCTGGAGATGCTGCAGACGGCGGTACTCCTCCCGCCTGTTTCGCCCTCTCACCGCTAGGTGCCGCACCACCGGCGGACGCGCGAGGTGCAGCGCGACTTGTCGACCGCTTGGGGGCAGCACCACTGGCGGACGCGCGAGGTGCAGCGCGACTTATGTCCCACTTGGAGGCAGCGCGACCGGCGGGTCTCGCGGCCACCTTCTTCCCAGGTCCGCGGCTCCCTCCTCTGGGAGTGCCGTAGGGGCCTGCCGCCCTATAAGCTTGCTGGCTCTCCTCCCCCCTCTCAGGGAACCCCCCGTAGGAAGCCCCTCCTTCGCCAGGCCAGCCTCCTCTGGATCTGGTATCGGAGGTGGTGTCCATCGCCGGCTCTTCCTCCTCGGCCACGCTCCAGTCCATGGACCGAGCGGGGGTCTCGCACCGAGAGTGCTCCATGGGCTCCTCCTCCTCGGAGTCCCCACTCTCTGACGCGGACGGACTGTCTGATCCGCTACCACCCCCTTTATACACGGTCGGGACCGAACATACTGATGGAGGGCTTTCCCCCTCACTCTCCTCGCCCTGCTCGTTGTCTTCCGACGGGGCTGAGCATACCGACGGAGCGGGGCTGACGTCTCCCTCGTCTTCCCCATACCATTCAGAGGGGGCTGAGTATAACGACGGAGGGGGGCTGACTACCTCCTTCTCCTCTTCATCGGGGTGCTCGGTAGTCTCCGACCACTCCGACGGCGGGGGGCTGATGTCTTCCCTCTCCTCTCCGTAATACACCGTCGGCGCTGTGTATATGGAAGGTGAGTAGCCAGCTCCATCCTCCTTCTCCTCCTCCTCCGAGTCCTCACTCCCGAACTCGTCTTCCGGAGGGCGGGCACTCACCATCCCCGCGTAAACAATCAGCGGGTCCTCTGCGGTATCAGCCAGGGGGGTGGTCTCGCGCATTGTCGCGCGGAGTCCCTCTCTCCACACCGCCTGGAAAAACACCTCGTCTCTCCTCTCCTCTGCGCTCTCCGGCACACGCACGGGAGAAGCCGCGCGCTGGGGCTTGAATTCCCCCTTCTTCATCTCCCGCTCGGTGACGGGGGCTTCGCGGCATCGGACTGGGGAAGAGCCGTGATGGTGCCGGCTTCTTCTCTTCCCCTTCGGTGCACGGGTGGCGTATCCTGGCATTCTTTTGCGGCTCGTCTTTCTGTAACGTCCGGGTGTAGGAGGCAGGCACCAAGACGATTACGGTGAACATATAACTTTTATTACAAATAGACGTATAAGCTCCGGATGGAGTGCGAGCAGCACTAAATCACACTCATGCAGACACGTAGCTTTAGACAAAGACGAGCACAAGACACTGCGCGAACACACATTATATAGGTGAGTTACACAGACCCACGTGACCTCGAGACAAGGCACAGGTGTAACAAACGAACACGCTCACAAACAACCCACACCCACGGAAGTACAAACATGGACATAACCGCACGCAGACGACGATATGACACGCCACCAGGGAAGGGTCTGGAGCTGTTCCGTGACAATGTTGAATATCTTTGTTAGTGCTGTCCATTCTACTGTGATGCACTGATGTCTGGTGTCATACCTCAATATAGCGTAACTCAATCTAATCTTGGCAGAAAGAAATTATCACAAATTTCGCACAAATGTGGTTTTGCCAAAGCATTAGTCAAAACAAAAGAAAAAACTTGGGTCTTAAACCCAAATGTATGTATTGCATTAGAAACTTATTCTTATAGCAATTCTTATTCTTTTACCTGCAAAGACACAGCGGGGAGAAATTAATTTTGCACTCATCCTTAATTTTCACTTACTTTTGTTTTTGAGAATATTAAATATTTTGGGCAGGGTTCATGTCCAATGATCCAAGTGAACATGTGGTCCTACTTCAAGAAGCAATACCATCAAAAATGTAAAAAAGGCTTTTACTGAAATGTCTTTTGTGACTAGTATTAAATTATTGGTATTTCAACATTATAGCATTTTGTTTAGTTCCAAACATAACTTAACACTCCAGGTCCACTCAGTCAGCCAGTGGAAAGGTTTTGGTGTACGTATGGTGTTGCATAAAAAATTAAGCAAAAAAAAAAAAAATCATTGTTTATTTATTGTTTTTCCTGAAAGTGGGGAAATGCCCATTCTATTTTGCATGTAAAGGTATTTTCTGTATGCATGTCTGCATACTGTGATCCAAATGAAGTTGTGTGTAAATCACTCTAATTGGGCAGTAAGAGTGGAGAAACCTCTTCAGTCACATCTTTGGTTGCACATTGGTGAAAATGGGGTCTAAATAACTACCCTCAGAGCTCGGTTTGAACTTGCAGTGAACTGCAAGATGCATCCCCCACTGCTTTGCAAGAGAAATTAAATGATGAGCAAATCGTGATGCAAAATAAAGGTGGGAAAAGCATGTCCAAAAGGCAGAGACATTCACGTTTATAATGACTGGATCTCGGGCTGCTCACAGCCATTGAGAAGCACTTATTTGGAGTGGTAATTTTCCAGAGTGGAGACTTGTTCTGGCCCCTGGAGTAAATCATTTGAATGGAGCATTGTGGCTTTAGCTATTATGGTGTTCTGTGAGTGTTTGAATTGCTGTGGTACTGTGCATTCTCCAACATGCATTACAAAAGGATTGTCTCAAAACCTCTGTGTACTTCATGACCTTTGGGACGGTACAGTTGTTGTTATGATTTCTAGCTTGCTAATGCATACATTGAGGTTTTTTAATGTATGGGAGATGTGCTTGGAACTACAGTACTGACTGGCGTACGTGTTTTAGCAGATAAGATGATGGCAAGGCTTTTTTTCTGCTATTGTATGAAAACAAATGGGTCACGTTGAATGATGGAGAAAATTAGATTAACTTGCAGCATGAACTTCAGAAACACAAGACTTGGACAGTTTCTATTTCTGAGCAATGTCATTTGGGCTCCCAAGTGGTGCACCATAAAAACACTACAACACTGTAGAACACAGTATTGCTCTGACCAAATCCGAAAACGGTATTGCTCAGACCAAATCTGGACGGTGTCATTTGCTATGAGGGTCTGCAGCTGACTCTGCTCCCAGGAGAATGCGGACAACAGGATTCACTCTACACTCAGGTTCCAGGTGACAGTACTGCATGGACATCCAGCACCATAAACCTGGGATTCATCCTCTCATTTTGGGGAAGGGAGAGAAAATAAAGCTCATTTTCCCCCGTGGGTCAAGACTCACAACACAATAAGGCAGCATTTAGTGCTTGGGGTTTTAAATCAAAAGGCAGTTGGCTAACTAAATTATCAAAAATTACCAACACCAGCAACAATAATAATAATATTATATTTTTGGTCGTCTCAAAAGCATTGTAAAATTCAAGCAATGAAGAAGATATATTAGTATAAACACTGAAACATTTCCTAAGCTGTTATTTTTTGTCTAGATTGCTTTTAAGTTTAAAAGCGTTGCTTTGTGCCATACATAATTTATTTCTGAAGTTTATGACACCCTTATAGACAGTATGGCTAAATGGAGTCAATATTTTATGAAACATTCACAGCAAATATGCTTCAGCAGTGGCATGCATAAACTCTACGGTACAGCGTTTTATGTCTTTGTTCTCTGTTCAACTTTATTTGCTATCTTAAATGTAAGTGGTACACTTCTGTGTCTTAGTTGCGTTATGCCTTTGATACACTGGCAAATAGTTAAAACATTTTTTTTTTAACTATTCATTTATTTATTGAACTTACAAAATGATTGAACGGGTTAAAGGCGATATATGTATCTTTACTCCTGCTTTCACTGTCAGGTCCCTAAATCATACACTTTATTATCAAGGCACCATACAAAAAATAAATTATACAAAAAATGAAGATACAGTTGTGAGTTACAGTTGTTATTATTGTTACTATGGTTTTTATTGATATGACCATGGTTACACCTCTGTGGACTTCTTTGCTATTCAGTTAGATCAGGTGCACTCTTGTAGTGGCCTGGTCCCATTTCCATATCCAGAGGGGAACGTGTCCAGAGTCTCCAAATGGTGCAATTGACGTAACTAAAAATTGCCCCACGTGGTGGTTGCTTGCTCTCACTTCTTCCCACTTCCCCCACACACTTCTCAGGATTGCAATAAAAAGTATGGCAGTCACAGAGATCCATCACTAAACTCATAACGCAGTTGTCATATGGACATACTGATTACTTTTGCATTTGGGGTCCCAGTATGGGAGGGGCTGCATGCATTAGAGTGTAGTTTAATGATATGGAGGGCAATGGGGCCAGCCTCACAATTACCATTCTAACCCCCCAAGGTCAATGAACACCTGACCCAAGCCCAGCAAATGATTATATCAAACTAGTACCCAGGGACTTGCTGCTTCGCTCCGTGGCCACAGTGTTGAACCAATTAAACTCAGACTTTGATAAAGCATTTTTGGCCAAAGTAAATGGTAGGAAGGAGAATGCCACAATCCCTAAAATATCTGACACTGCTCTAGTGCACACTAGGGTTTTTTTGTTATCATTTTATGAATAAACAACATTTGCTTTAGCTTGTCTTTAATCCACACCATAATTTTATGTCTTTGCACTAAAACTAAAATGCCATACGTAATTTAGGGCCTAATGTTCATGTAGACATTGAACTCTAAGAAGGAACTGCTCTGGTTTTCATCACCACACTGAGCTTGTTTGAAGTATAGGTAAAGGAGTCAAACAAATGGGAGTGTGGAGGAAGAACTGAAGTTATGTATATGTATGTATGCAGAGAGGGATTTGACAAACGTGAAGTAGGAAAATAGAGTGCCTGTAATATATGTCTTGTTCTGTCTGGCTGTGTTTGCTCAGCTGTGAGTAATGTTTGCCCACTAGATGCTGGGTAAGTGAGTTTCTGATGTACATATGTGTCTGTCAGGGACTTTGAGGGGTCTGTTTTGACAGAAATGTGTTGGATATTTTAATGGTGGATGAAAGAGAGTTTTTTTTCTAAACATTCCACATTTTGGTTTGCTACACCTCTGCCTCTCTCATCTTGTGTTTCTCCTTATGCTGTTTGGTTGATGGATATCAACTGTCAACAAATGAAATGCAGAAGTCCAAAAACAAAAGCAGATATCAGTGAACAAAGAACACCAAAAGTGCCAGATTCAATTCATAAAATAGGTTAAACCTAAAACGATACAGATACGCTATTTACATTAATAATTTATAAATCCTTGGCCAAAACCTCAACGTGAATGTGTTCTGAAACTTGGAATTCTACTGTTACTCAAATAAGGAACAGTTCTAAGACCAAAATGATAAAACCTCCAGGTGAAAGAGAGTCATTTTACATCGCACAAAAACTCTATTGAAAACTATATCAAGGTTACAAAGAACGGGACATAGACAGTCTCAGTGGCATCGTCTGTCCAGAATTACACTGTAATTTTCTGGGATTAGGACAGAAGTTTGGTTTTGGCAAAGTTCACCAGGAATGGTATTCTCTTTCACATGGTCTCTATGACTCCCCCAGAAAAGCAAGCGGGTGAAATGAACACCAAATTGAGTATAAGATGAGTGAAACAGGCAAGTGGCTAGTCACCATTGCCCAGGGGCCTAAAAGCCACTTGCCTGGGCGGCCACAGTGCTTATTACGAGCTGTATCAGAGGGCATCATCCCTGGCCCACAAGGTCTGGACGACATGACCACACGCCATCTGAATGTGCTAATGATAGTTGGTGGGCAGGACTGACGTCACTCGCACACAGCCTGGCCTCTGGAATTCTGTCTCGGTCAGCTTTTCCCCATGGTCTGCAAGGCCCAGTTGCCTGGCTGACAGTGAGGCTGGTTCCACAGTTCTTTCTTCTGGCAGGAGTCCCAGTGTCCGTCCTCCACCTTCTCTGAGGTCCTTGAAAGGCCCTCTGGGAGTCTCTGGGCGATGGTAGCCGCCAGCTGCCCCTGGGCAGGGTGACCATCCGGCCAAAGCCAGTTCCTTGGGCTGTAGCCAACTCATCCATAGCCCTCCCTCCTCAGTCCTTCCTATGTTCTTTCTTCCTCTTCTCCTCACCCTCTCTAGTGGTTTACCCATTTCCCATCATTCCTCAGGAGTAAAATCTCATGACCTTGATGGGGAAGGTGACCTCGGCTGTCAGAAGTGGTCAGCCTGCTGGAACCTGGATGCGATGGACATAGTTTGAAAGTGATGGATTGAAAGAAGAATGTGGTGGAGTTGGGTTAATGGGTGTAAAACCCAGCTCCACGAGGGAGGAGACACAAACGGGGCTGTTTATTTATTTATTACAACAATAGTGTGGAGGAGCCCCATATTTCCCAGATGCTACATCAACAACTGTTTACATATGGCCATACACTGTGTGCCCTTGGTATGGTTCATGAAATGACCCTCAACTGACTGAAGAGTCCCAGGGGCCAAAGCAGACCATATTAACCTTTAGCTGCCCTTTCTCAAGATGCTGACCCAAGGGTTGAGTGTATGTCACTCAAGGCTCAGGTGGAACGAGGGGGTGAATTATGGACCATGATGTGCCTGTTTAGCTTCTATTAAATACACATAATGAGTTACATATTGCAATACTAGAGACAAAACAACAAGATAACAAGAATATGACTTCAACCCCCTTCCGTATATCTTATTTTCTGTGTCTAGAAGCCAACACAAACACCAACCAGCCTGCCTTAAATGTTCTCTGTGCTGCTACTTTGGCCAATGGTCTATATCTGTACTTGTGTACTTCTGTACTGTATGAGCTGGAGGCAGGGTGGGGAGTCCCTGTGGATGTCAGAGTACATTAATTCTCATCAGAGCCCAGACTCTCTCAGGTGTGAATGGCTGTGAGCAGCTGTCGACAGGACTCTCTCAACCTTAACACAACTCATACATCATCCCACACACTCGCACAAAATCGCTGTCACCAAGAGGTGACACACGCAAAGGCATTTGCTGCCATGGCGACGTTGGCTTTCTTGTCGCATTTTTGGTTTAGTATATGGCTAATTGACAAAACCCTTTAGAAAGAAAGAATGACCAAAAGAAAGAAAATGAAAATCTGCTTCATTATTAGGCCTATGCATGGACTCTTTTATGAAGAGGCAATGTTTCAACTTTCCTTTGGTTACAGAAATTAGGGTTATACATAAGTTTCCAATCAGGGCAATTTGTCTCAAAGACAACTCACAGCAGGCTGCAACTCTCGCTGTCTGATATGGATCAGTTCAACCCAGTCACTTCGTCTCTGTACTGGCATCTTACCAGTGAGCCAGACGACTTTGACCCAGTATGGCTTTTCTCTCTATTTTAGTAATTATGTGAAGTAATTTCTCCCAGTGTGGTTGTTGCTGCTCCTGACAGAAACATATACAAATGGCTCATATCTGCAGTGGTAGTGATGCAGAGCAGTCCCAGAGGACTAGAGGAAAGCTGAAGCTAATATGAGCTTTGGCTTGGCTATTAAAACCATTCGTTAAGGTTTTCAGTCAGCTCCAGGGGGCTGCCGGAGAAACGGCTGTACAGATACGCCGTTAATTAATGCAGCTCGTTCCATGGAAGGATTCATTTGAACATAGTGGCAACAGCCAAGACAGAGATGTCCAAAGCTATGTAGGTTAAGCCTTTTTCTCCTTACTTTCAAATACAGGCTGTTAAACGTCATAAACTCATCCATAAACCCATCAAGAAGGATTCTTCTCTTCCTTCATCATTCTGGCATTATGCTGTCTTTCCTTTCTTTCATGTTCCCATTCCACATGTTTTTCTGTGACGTGAGTTCCTCTAATGCACTATACAAGTCAAATTTAAAGAAACAAGACATCTCTGCACTTCTAAGTGTAACTATGGTTCCTTAAATATGCACATCCTTGAATATACCAAATTCTATTTTATTTAGTTTAAGGACACAGTACCTGAATCTTTTATTAAAAGTAATACATTTGAGCAACAATAAGACACTCTGAAATCTGACTTTTCCTAATAAAAGACTCTCCTCTTCCCTTCTACTGGGGGAGGTATATGGGGTTGGCATGGGGCCAAGGTATCTTCTACCTCTCCCTTCCATCTCTCCTTCACATCATGTGTCCCTCCTCTGTTCTTGTTTCCCTTGGAACATGGTAGTCCCTCATGACCTTGCACCGAGTTGGTACGGTGCTTTCCGTAGAAGGTGTGCTTAGCATTTTCCCATGCACAAGCCTTTAAAAACAACAGTGGTATAAAAATGGAATGTAGAGAAGATCGAGCATCCTGTGTAAAGCACGTGGCCAGGGCACGTCCCATTCCCCCTCTTTATTAATCAAACGTAAAAAAAAATGTGATACAGGCCAGAAGAGAAAACTAGGAGATGTGACTGAACTAGGATCTATGTGTTTACAAAGTGTTTTCTCTGTTTTAGATGTGTCTAGTTTCTAGGAAAACACTCCAGAATGGATGGATGGATGGATGGATGGATGGATGAATGGATGGATGGATGGAAGGATGGATGATGGATGGATAGAAGGATGGATGGATGGATGATGGATGGTTGGTTTAGTTTGATGGTATTTGTGTAGGACGTTTTCTAACATGCAAGAAAAATTTTTGTTGTATTTTTATTATAAAATCAGTTTGTGCATATGATTCAGCAAATCATATGCAAGTCTTGTTTTTTCTGTAGTCTCCGGTTTTGAACTCAACTCATGTTTTCAGAGCTTAGTATAGTGACTATATCAATAGTGGAATTAAGAGTTGATAGAAGCAATGAATGAGAAACAACTATTGCAAAAAAAATGGCTAAAGTTTCTTAATACCATCAAGCATTTTGAGAATACAACTCAATTGTACGGTTTTAGATAGGCCTGGTTACTGCAACTTATATACATGAAGCTAAGGTTTGTGGCCTTGACATGGAATGTGGGACAGTTATGTAACATGTATAGAAAGGAACAGAGGAAGGGGAGAAGGGACAGAAAATGATGAATGTCTGTCAGCCCTTCATGTCTACTGTTGTAAATGTGCTCTGTGAAGAATGCTTCTTGATTGCGGCTTGGCACTGTGTAGACACACCGGATCCCATGAGGAGAGTGTAGGAAGGAGCTGGAAAGAGAGGTGAATACAGCCCGCTCAAGGTCACACCGCAAAACGGCATGGCGGATCTTGGAAGCTCGGCTGGGGTTTCTTGGCTTTCTGTAGCAGGCCACAGAGAGGCAGGAGAACAGAGTCCTCCTCTCCCCTTAAGGGCCACAGCAAGAGTCCTGCCTCAAGTTACAAATGAGCTATTACATACTTTATAGGGTTTCACAATTTTCTACAGCCTTAATTTAATTCTGTTTTATCTTGCATCTGTGAGCCTGTTTTGCGAAGATGTCGTCTTGGATGCCAAAAAACAGTTGTGGTACTGTGTTCTTTGGTGAAAACAGGAGGAATATGTCTAACAAGGATGACTGCATTGATACTGGATGTGATTTAATGGGCTACAAACTTTGTCCCAACAAATCAGGCAAAATATAAAGACATTCTGTGAAGTTCACACTATTAACAAGAACTTTAAAAAATATGACACACACTTTGTCAGAAGATGTTTGCTCCATTTTTCACTACTGCTGATATGTGAGAGAGAACACTCATACTGTTGTTTATACTGAAATGCACTGAAAAACAACTCTGTGGACTCACACGATTGTAGTCTGGGCTTTCACACGACTGTAGTCTGGGCTTGCCACCAGTAGTGCATTCCACCAGAGGTTTTAAGTTCGCAAGTCACAAGCACACCCTCAGGGATGAGTCTTGGCCCTAGCTACGCGGATGACACAAGACCTTACCTTCAGGGACACCTTACTCACAATCCTCAAAGCATGCCCTTGTCATCCTATCTGAGAATGAGCTTCAAACACACACGGCCTCTGTTTCTCACCAAGAAGATTGCCCCATCACGCCATCAATCCACTCACAGCTCTGCAGACACACCTGCCTTACCAGATGTCCGCTTCTCATGGCCAGTGAGGCAAATACATTTTGAAAACACACTGAATGGTATAATTTGAAAGAATATACAAACTTCCACCCATACATTTCTGCCTAATTGCTTGCATACTAGAAAAATATTTTCAAGTAGTTTACATTACATTGAAAGGTCTGGTACAGTTCACCAACCCATTTGTGGATAAATTCCAAATTGGAGACCGATCACAGAGAGTGTCAAATAGGAACAATAATCCCTGTTTTACTTTTGATACCTAAGAAAGCTCACAAACTCACACAAACCTGAATATACAGTAATTATACCTCTTTATTTCAATTTATACTTTGCTCCAGTTGACAGGTAGTGTGATTCCAACTATTGGTCCTTGTGTAATACCAGAATTATACATAAACACATCACCTCTTTTGTAGTGAAACATAAAGGCAAGAACAACACCATTATCAATAAGTACTGATCTCCCTAGAGCACCCATGTAACATCCCGATCACCGCTAAGTTACTGTACCATTTTATACACACTCGCCAACATACGTCCATTCCAATTACAATTAAATTTACGGCTGAGGGTGTCAGATCACGTCCCGGAGTTTGAGTCTTATGTCTAGTAGAAGTCGTGTACTGTTCATTGACTTACGAGTGATTCGTTGAACAGAGATGAAAAACACAAGACCTAAGAGAGCTTTCATGATCAGTACACACTCCATGTACCTGCATGGATACTCCCTCATTCCTCTTATTGTTTCTGGATAGAGTCACTAGTGTGACTTGGACCACAGCCCAGAGTCTGTGTGACACAGCAGTGCTATTAAAGTTTCCTAGTCAAGTTGCTTCTTCTCAGGATTCCTCTTTTTTCATTCCCTGCCCTGACTGCAAAGAAAGAATATATTATGCTCCAGCTTATATGATGACTATTCAAGGCCATGTTTGCTTTGGCTCACTGCCAGACAGGATTCTCTATCTAGCCACCTCTTTATGGGTAGAGAACGAACTCCACGGATGGAATATCTTCAGTAACAGAACAGAGAAACCCATCTTTCCAGCTTAAATTCATTTCCTCATAGCAAAAGAACCCAACATGGGAGAGAAAGAAAGTCTGTGTGTATGTGGGAGAGAGAGAGTGGGTGTGTGTGTGTGTGTGTGTGTGTGTGTGTGTGTGTGTGTGTGTGTGTGTGTGTGTGTGTGTGTGTGTGTGTGTGTGTGTGTGTGTGTGTGAAAGAGAGCGAGAAAAAGAGAGAGATCCTTGAGAATGAGAACAGGTTTCTCATAGCTGGCTACAGATGGACCATGGTAGCCTACCCACTTACAGGACTCTTAAAGCACCTATTAAGTGTGGCCTTATTTTCTCAGGTGGTCGTTACTTAGGTTGAGACTCAACAGATTTTGCCTCTCAGCCTGTAGAGAGTGCAAACAACATGGTTAATAATGCTTATCAAACAAGATTATAACCTGTGGCTAGAACTAGCTTTAGCCACCCTCAAGGTCATGCACTAGTAATATGTCAATATGTCCAAAGTGTGTAATCATAAGTACCCTCACACTGAGTGCATACTAAACAAAAAGAGAACACCCTCTGGAGAAATGACGTACGTCTGGAGAAAGAGCCACATTCCTCAGTTCCCCTCCCAGAGGTCTGTTACCATATCAACAGGGGAGAAAAAGAGGCTGTAGACGAGTACAGTCCTGATTGATGGGCTCATCAACATCAATTCATCCATCCAGAGGCAGAGTGTGTCGGAGGCCTCCATCTTGGAGTGGGTCTGCTTGGCTGGGCTCCTCCACTGCTCAGTGGGCACGAGGTAGTCCTGCCTGGGTCCTGCAGCTTAACCAAGCATCCCATGCTGGCCACACCAGTGGAGGGAGATTGATTTTGGCTGGAGATGGAGTGGAGATTGATCGAATTGTAGAGATCTTGCAGGAGGATCGACCACACAGTAACCCCTGAATGGCCTCCATGCTTCTGCCAAGAACGAATACTGGTGAAAACACGGCACATTCTCGTTGCCTCTAATGAATACATGGGCAGACATACACTATTAGAAACGTCTGTAATATCTAATTCAGTAGTTATATAAAGGTAGATGATTACATGGAGAAATCACTGCGCACTGAGTTAGTCGACTGACTTATCTCGAAATGTGATGAAATGGTGCTACATATTTTCATAGTTACTCTAATTACTCTATGTGCAGCCAATGCATAAAAATACCACAGAACCACTGGCCTTTCTTTGCATGAAGTCCCACATTAATTAAGGATAATATCACCAGAGGCATTTTTATTTGAAAAATGAAAATCTCAAAGTCCACAAAATTGTCGTCTGAGCGAGGGCCTCCATCATTACACTACGTCTGTCTCCTTGGTTTTCCTCTTCGTTTTGCACCGGTCATGTTCCGTTTCACTCCCAGCTGAAGGTCAGGTCTCTTGAAGGCTGAGAGGATATTTTGTTACGTGTTTCCCAACACATGTCCTTTCCACACGACTTGCTCCGTGCAGGACTAGAGGAGCTCTCCTTCTCCGCAGTGGGAGGGAGTGGGGAAACGGGAATATGGATCATATGGAGCCCCATGGCCCCATTGTGAATCTCCACTGACCTACAGTGGGCAGTTCCCTCCAGAGTGTGAAGAGAGTGTGAAGGTATGGACTCAGTGGAAGCGGCCCCTTATAAATATGTAATTATATGAGCTTCATGACCTTGTGTATGTCTTACAAATGTTGCATTTTTCCAACGCTATTTCACCCTGTTACAAATATCAAAATGGACATGTGCATTTTGCCTTAAAACGAACATTGATCTACTTATCATGACCTGCATGTTCATTACACTGTATATGTGAACACAAGTGAATTAATATTCTGATAAGTCATACACCCACAGCACAACAACAAATAGATTTGGCTGTAATTACATAATCAGTATAAATCCTTCTAAATGCTGTTAAGCATTTCAAGGGTCACAGAAATCCCCTGTAACAGAATGTTTCTTAAAATGCTTAGTACCGTTTACGTGTTTGCTTGTTTCAAATCATGCTGTCAGCTCTGTCCTTTGTATGTAATTGTATGGAAATCATTCATCAAAGTGGGCAACTCCGGTGCAGCCATATGGAAAAGGCACAAACTTGCTGTTCCACAGCAGCAGAACCCAATTAGTGCAGAGTGCTGTAGTCGTACCTTAACCCATCTCACACTTGCCCAAGGCAGCAGAACCTTCTCACACCGGCTCCAGATAGGGTTCTGAACCCGGCCCTGCTGAGAGGAGCGAGAGAGGGCCGTTGTTCAGTCGAATTTTCCTACCCATTGAAAATTCCTACCTAGGCTTACTGCGCATGCGGAAGTCACTATTACGTCATGATTTTGGTGGCTTAATGATGTTTTATAATGACATTTACGCTGTCGAAATTTCCTACCTATAGTGTTAATGAACTTAATGCTGGTTTATTATAATAACACACAGGCTAAAAACATGTTCATACTGTCACGTTGAGGACCCCGGCCCCTCCCTTTTGGGCGTGTGTATACGTTGTCCACGTGATTTGTCTGCGTCTGTGGATCTCCGTGGTTAGGGTTATGTCGTGTGATTAATATGTCTCACCTGTGACTTGTCTCATAATCACGTGGGGCTAATGTGTTTTGTCTATTTAATGTGCGCTCACGCAGTGTCCTGTGCTCGTCGTTGTCTAAGTCTACACATTGTGTTGTGTTTCCACGTGCGCTATTGCGCAAATATTCGTATAATAAAAGTGACGTCAGTCAAACGCAAGGATTCCGTGTCTCATCCTTCGCCACTGTCACGCTACAGTCCCCGAACCCTTCCTTTGGGGCGTGTGTTAACGTTGTCTGCGTCTACTCGTCTGCGTCAGTGTATCTCCAAGCATGCCAGGCTATGCCACCCGGCCAAAGAGGGGCCAGCGTCCTAGCAAGCGACGCCATGCCTCTTCTTCCGACCAGCGCAACACCACCACGCCGACTCCCGAGCAGCTGAAACTGGATCCGGTATGCGCGTACATGCTGTGCGCGGCATGGGAGACCGTGCATCCCGACTTGGCAGAGGAGTTCCACCAGTCTGCGGTGCGGATGTGGAGGGAGCGACATCCCCCTCCCACCAGGGAACTCTCGCCGATACGGGTGGGCTCAGTGGAGCTCTACGCCACAGAGAAAACCCCGGAGGGCGAGTTCGCAGATGAGGGCTCGGAAGGCGAGGAGGAGGAAGAGGAAGACCAGGCTCCCTCGGTTTGTTCAGCCCCCACCATATACTACGGTGAGGGTGAAGAGGGGGAAGACGCCTACCCTCCGTCGATATGCGACGCCTCCACTGTAAACTACGGTGAGGAAGAGGAGGAGGATTACCCTCTGTCGGTTTGCGACGCCTCAACTGTAAACTACGATGAGGAAGAGGAGGAGGATTACCCTCCGTCGATATGCGACGCCTCCACTGTAAACTACGGTGAGGAAGAGGAGGAGGATTACCCTCCGTCGGAGTACTCCGCACCTGCCGTAGGGTACGGTGAGGAAGAGGAGGAGTACGAGGAGGAAGACCGTCCTCCGTCCGTGCACTCGGGCGTCTCGGAGTGCACGGACAGCGAACTCTACTCAGAGGACGAGGGCAGTCCGCCCCCCTCTGAGTGTTCTGCTGGGACTGTGAAGGGGAGGTGGACCCCGTCCTCAGATCGCTCCGGAGGAGAGAGGATGGACTGCTCCCGGGGTGGCAGCCCGGAGCAGCCCATGAGTTGGAGCCGGGGCAGCGAGGCGACCGAGATGGAGGTGGAAGAGCCCACGGTCGACTTCAGTGGACGGTCGCGGAGCGAGGTGGGCGTACCATACGGCCAGCTGGGGGGCGCGTCCACCAGCCGTGCTGCACCAGGCGCGACCAGGCTTTGCAGCAAAGGCTGGAGGAGGACCGTTCGCTGCAGCACCTGCAGTTCCCATCTCTCTCCCCTTTTCGCCCTACTCCTGGCGCGTAGTCTGGCGCCTGTTTCGTGTGTGTGCGTGCCAGTGTTTGTAAGTCTGCCCGTGTGTCTACCAAATCCCTTTTTCCCGTTTGTTCCTCTGTGTGTAAGTGTCCCTGTGTGTATGTTTGTAAACGTCCCGTTAAATGTGTCTAACGTATTTTCCCCCGTCTTCCCAGGGAGGGTGTTCTAGGCTGTTCGTGGCGGACTCTCCACCGAGGGCGGGCATCTCCCAGACGCAAGACTGGGCGCTTCGGATCCGCCCATCGACGTGGGTTCGGGGCACTCGGTCCTGTTGGCACCCCGGGACGGGTAGTGCCCTTGGTGGGGGCGTCTGTCACGCTACGGTCCCCGAACCCTTCCTTTGGGGCGTGTGTTAACATTGTCTGCGTCTACTCGTCTGCGTCAGTGTATCTCCGTGGGTGTGGGTGTGTCTTGTAATTATCCGTCTCACCTGTGGCTCGTCTCGTCATCACGTGGGGTTGATGTGGTCTATTTAATGTGCGTTCGTGCAGTGTCTTGTGCTTGTCATTGTCTAAGTCTGCACGTCGCGTTGTATGTTTGAGTGTTTACGCTATTGCGCAATCCAAGTGTGCAAATAAAAGTGACGTCTGTCGCAACAAGGACTCTGTGTCTCGTCCGTCTGCCGCCGCCCAGCGTCACAGCCACGACCCCCGCGTCACACATACAAAGATGTAAACAATCCAATTTGCTTGTAATAATATTAATAACAATACATGAATACGCAAAATAAAACTTTTAATTTAAAGATTATCCTACTTTTTAAACGCTGATTTGCGCTACATTATGACGTTTCCTTAAGGTAAACAAACTCTACACAGATACGTCTACAAATACGCAATGCCCTCGGACATGGTAGGAAATATCCCTAAGGTAGGAAAATTTGACAGAATTCACTGGATTCACCAGGATTCACTGACATTACATGAAACAAGAATATTTTGAAGTGGGTTATTAGTAAATATGTAAACACACCACTTGGAGTTGTCTCCTGTTTTCCAGATTTCCATTATTTTTAGATTTTCTACCAAAAGTAGAAATAGAACTGGCACTTTCTTTGTGATTTTCAGAACGTTTAATTGCCTGCTTTACAAACAGGACTTCCTCTCGCAGTCTGCAGATGGGTCTCCATTTAGGCTCTCGTTAACCATGTTAAATTGCTGCTCTGCAAAACAACCATGCAACAAATGAGGAACAGTACAGCATTTGCTGTGCTCCAGTGCACATGATCTGCTTCGCTCGGCACCATCATGGCCAGTATCTCTACACATGCGTCTGAGCACCCGTCCAGGACATCTGATCCATTCCAATTCTGCACAATTACTACTCACTAATGTCATTTAAAAGCAGGTGCCTTTTATCAATAACACCTCTCTGATCACTATGTGAGCTCACTGAACCCAACAGCATGACAAATGGGACATGTGGAATGTCATGTAATAGTATATCAGGGCTTTGGGGTCCCTACACAGAATAATTCAGAATGGGAAAGACATATCACACTGCTTCATTTATTCACCTTAATAAAACACAAATTAACTAACAAAGATGATGCTGTTCTGTGTAAAATGTGTTATTATCTAGAGTTCTGGCAAAATGTTGTGTAGTTAACAGTCCAGCATAATGTAGTGTAAAGCTGAGCATGAATCCTCGCATAATAAGATATAGAAGAAGCTTTTCTTATATCCCATGGATCATGATATGAGCTTGTTAAATCACACTATTATGCAATAGTACAATACCACTTGCATAAACAACCGTGGAAGAAGGTTGTTTCAGCACAAGATTAATGCTGTGAAATCATACTACAGATCATGCACCAAATAAAAAAAATGTTAAATTATTACAGTAACTTACTGTCCCACTGTTAAATCACATTGGGCCATAAGTGCGGCCAGGAAGCAAAGGGTAACCTGATTCATTGCAATCTGTTTTTAGATCTGTGACATGAAAATAATGTATCCAAGGGTCAAATAATTGTGCCGTTCAACAGTAGGACGTTTGTGTCTGTTATATAACTTGACGGTTTCGTTTTGGGACATTTTTATTATATTTTATTCTGCAGTAAAATCACTGCATGACTTCGACTGTTAAAAGAACCTGTGTTTTTGAGTACAACAAACCTGTTTGGTGCATCCTCCATGGCCATGTGGTGTTTGATCCACAAGCAGTAATACGTGTGTATTGAAGGGTAATGGTGTGCTACATGGTGCTGTCCAGGGGCAGTCGTGTGGCAGTCCTGGGGCAGTCTTGGGGCAGTCCTGGGGCAGTCCTGGGGCAGTCCTGTGGCAGTCCTGTGGCAGTCCGCTGGGGCTAGTGGACAGAATGATCTACCCCTGTGATCTACCCCAGCACTGTTCTGTCATGCTGATGGATCGATGTATAGCTACTGTAAGACTAATTTAAATAATCATTACAATACATAGTAGAAGGTGAGGTTCAGTAGAGAAATAATTGATTTTACACCTCATAATAGATACTTTGTACTGTGAAGAAAGACATTATTTTCCTTTGGAGATTGTTTTACAGTGTCGAATTAGCAAATTACATTCTTACAGTAACAATGTTAGCATAAACTATGGTTGTTTTAAATTATTCTACACTAAACATGTAACTTAATACCTAGTATGTTGCTTCAACTATGTTTATGTTTTATTTAAAACATGTCTGTCCTCTGCAGTGTTTTTGAGAGAAAGTGAAAAATGCATTTTAGCAGGAGGGAAGAGTGACTCTGGAAGCTACTAGCCTGGATACAATATGCGAATGAACCATATAGCTGTGGCTAATTATCACAACATCCATAACATTCAGCCATTCGGCATTTAATTAGAGTCTTGCGCGTATTTTGTTTAAAGCCGCTTTGATTGTGTTTGACTTGAGCAATAACCAAAGCCGTCGGAGCGCAGTCTATCCGCAGCCGCTGGAAACTGCGGCGGCACTGAGCGCGCCCGCTACGGCATCTGGCTTTCACATCACATTTGAGGCTGGCGTTTCAGGAGCCATTGAAATGTGTTGGATTTAAATTAAAACCTGTCCGCCCGCCTTGGCAAACTGGACCTCTTCCAGAAGTGCATTTCACACACCATAAACACTACAGAAATGTTTAAACATATCATAACTAAAACAGGCCACTCTGGGGCATTTCACAGATACACGGGGCAAAAGCGTATCTTAAGACCCTTCCAAATATAAGTTATTTTGCGTTTGAAAGAAGCTAAGGAGCTCTGTCTACTGCAGTATATATGATCCTCCAAATCTAATTTTTCCCCCCATTATTTTACATTTTTACAGTATATCAACCTGACGTTTAAGTTGGTTTTAGGGCGAAGGCACATGTTTAGCCTGCTTTTGAAAATATGGCTGTAAATGATGACTGTGATGATTAAAACCTACAAAACCGGGTAAGAATCAGGGTTTTTATCATGTTGCACGGTAATAGAGATGCAAACGTAGCCACGTGAGCAGCATTTTCGTTTGCAGTTCCAAGCTTCTCACTTTGACGTTAGCCACAATCTACTGCTTCAATTACCAGCACAGTGAGCAACACGGGACACTTGATTACATTTTCAGAACTGTATGATGAGCTGTATGGAGTGCACATCACAACCAGGAGCCTGGTCTGCCCACCGCAGCATCCAGGGGGCTGGAGGGTGATACTGCAAGAGATTTCAGCAACTGATTCAAGAACTTTGAAAGTGTTTGTTAAAAAAAAAAAAACCCACAAGATGTATTAGGTCATATTTAGTCTCTCTTACTAGTCAGTGGACAGATACTGAAATATCACAGTATCACATCAGGTTGTCACTTAAGAGCAAAACTCAAATGAGATCCAGTTGTCCTTGGGGTGTTTTACTGAGACAGCAACTATTCTATGGCAGTGCTAGTTAATGCAGCGTTATTGTATAATCTTAATATTATAATGAAAACAAATCCCCTTCAAAGTCAGCACGAAATAACATAAAGAACATTCACAACTATGGCGTTGTCCTGCTTTATCCTGCCACAGTTCATCCTGTCAGACAATAAACAACATACTTCCATCTAATAGCGTTGTGGCTTTAATAAATACCAGAGTTGTGTGAAAAAGGTGAAATACTGTATGTCTTTGCACAAGATGCAGATGTTATGACACTTGGCATTACATGAATAAGAGGGGAGCAAGCCCAAAAAGCGTACAAAGCTTCTCAGCACTGCACCAGTACACAATCATCATCATCTCTGCTCTACACCAGTACACAATCATCATCATCTCTGCTCTACACCAGTACACAATCATCATCATCATCTCTGCACTGCACCAGTACACAATGATCATCATCTCTGCTCTACACCAGTACACAATCATCATCATCTCTGCTCTACACCAGTACACAATCATCATCGTCTCTGCTCTACACCAGTACACAATCATCATCATGTCTGTTCTGCACCAGTACACAATCATCATCATCATCATCTCTGCACTGCACCAGTACACAATCATCATCATCTCTGCACTGCACCAGTACACAATCATCATCCTCTCAGTTCTACACCAGTACACAATCATCATCATCTCTGCTCTACACCAATACACAATCATCATCATCTCTGCTCTACACCAGTACACAATCATCATCATCATCATCTCTGCTCTACACCAATACACAATCATCATCATCTCTGCTCTACACCAGTACACAATCATCTCAGTTGTGCACCAGTACACAATCATCATCATCATCATCTCTGCTCTACACCAGTACACAATCATCATCATCTCAGTTCTGCACCAGTACACAATCATCATCATCATCTCTGCACTTCACCAGTACACAATCATCATCATCATCATCATCTCTGCTCTGCACCAGTACACAATCATCATCATCTCAGTTCTGCACCAGTACACAATCATCATCATCATCTCTGCATTGCATCAGTACAAAATCATCATAATGTCTGTTCTGCACCAGTACACAATCATCATCATCATCATCATCATCTCTGCACTGCACCAGTACACAATCATCATCGTCTCAGTTCTACACCATTACACAATCATCATCATCTCTGCTCTACACCAGTACACAATCATCATCATGTCTGTTCTGCACCAGTACACAATCATCATCATCTCAGTTCTGTACCAGTACACAATCATCATCATCATCATCTCTGCACTGCACCAATACACAATCATCATCATCTCAGTTCTACACCAGTATACAATCATCATCATCTCAGTTCTGCACCAGTACACGATCATCATCATCATCATCATCATCATCATCTCTGTACTGCACCAGTACACGATCATCATCATCATCATCTCTGTACTGCACCAGTACACGATCATCATCATCATCTCTATACTGCACCAGTACACTATCATCTCTGTACTGCACCAGTACACAATTCTAAGTGTAAACTTTGAAAAAGATGAGGCATGCCTAAAACTGAAAGAGCACATGTCTCTATGTCTCTGTTCTTGCCTTTCTCTGCTCTTCAGGGTCTGGTTTTTAGATCATGAATTCAATCTGGTTCCCAGTGAGAACTCACACCTGAAAAAGTGCTGGAATGCAGTGTCAGTGCACCATGTGCACATCTACTTATTCAAACCAAGTTTACTGTGGTGTAACTCTCCTTGACTGACACTTCAGTACCTACAGTATTCCACAGAAAATAGTGTGTGCCCATATCATAAAGCTTCTCCTGCTTCCACTGCTGCATGTGTCTGTAGTCCTGTACCATCACCACTCACTCGCAGGTCCTGCTGTGTTTGCCTTGGCACGGACAGCCCACCTCCATGAACAGTTACGGGTCTCAACTGAGTGGCCTAGAACTGCTGATGGCCAAGAATCTGCAGTTCCTATGGAGATATTACCAGCACTTGGCAAAGACAGGAGACCCTGAGTTGTAAAGAGAGCGAAATGGGGAAAGAGAGAAAGCGGCCATAATTCTGACTGTCACTTCACATTACAGGGAATACTATTCCAGCACGCGTGGACACACACACATACACAATATATATATATATATTCCTGCTTCACTGATGTAGCTAGGTGCCACCACAACCAGGACCACCAGAACCAAGACCACCAAGTCTGTTTGGATCAGGGAGATTAGGGTGATGGAAGGGCTCCAGTCATCACTGCTTACAGGTGAGCATTTGGCCAGATGCACTGGGCTTCACAAACAAGTCTTTGTTCAGAAAATGTCTTCAGGATTGTTGACAGTGCTTTACATACCATGTCAGTTTAATGCATTTATGTCTTTATGTGGGACCCTAACAATAAAGCACTGAATTGCCAAATTACATGATCCTGGAGGTGAAAGGAAGCTCTGTACTATGGGGTTTTGGATGAAGAATATCTTCATGGCTGATTTATTCAGGAATGATTGATTGGCTATCAAGGAGGTTTATTTTGTTATAAGGATCTCGGGTGGCTTTGTGCTAAAGTCTTTTCAGTTTCAAAAGTGTAAATGTGGGAAAACAAATGTTTCTTTGTGAGCCCCATTAAAACGGTGCCCTTCAGCACATGGAGCTGCCCACACCCTTCACCCATAAGAAATAACTTTGGTCCAAATTTACTGTGCTCAATTATGTCTTTCCCGCCCCATGGGTAATTTCTTACTTTTTTTTCCTTTTCCACTCAACTGCAGCTGGTACGTGAGATTTCCATGATTCCTGTCCTGCAGCAGAGCCCTCGCATGGCTGGGATCCTCATTCCCAACACACGGCACATTTCCCACCTCTGTTCTGAGCTTAGGGAGCACAGAAAGCCTTGTGGCATGTCACATAACTGATCCTCAATATGTGTGTGTGCACACGCGTGTGTATGAGGATGTACGTGCGTGTAATATGTCTATGTAAGTGTTATAGTTATGTCTATAGCCCATTGCTGTCCAGTGTCCATGCAGAGGGACAGGTATAGGTTATGTTCAGTGTCCATGCAGAGAGACAGGTACAGGTTATGATCAGTGTCCATGCAGAGGGACAGGTATAGGTTATGTCCAGTGACCATGCAGAGGGACAGGTATAGGTTATGTCCAGTGCTGGCTCCTCACCACCTTGCTCTGCAGACACGTGGCTTTAAACTGGCACTACGGTGTCCTAAATGTCATACAGCGCCACCCACTGGACCCGCGAGTCTCATACCCCCTTCCCTACATTAATTATGAGTTCCCATACACAATCTCAAGAATCCCTGACCATGAATATGTGATGCTTTTAAATGACTCTTATTCGCATAAACGACGCCCCGTGGTGAACAAATACTACCGATCCATCACAGACGAGGCCTGTGAAAATCTAATGAGGGAGAGCTGGCTGAGTTAGGGATGGCTGTGACAGCGTAGGAGGAAGATGCAGCAAAGTGTGGATAGGTGGTGCAGTGGTGGAGGAGCTAAAAGCTACACTCAAGAACAAGAAATGATTCCTTAGCTAATGGAAAAATAAAGCTTTACTTAAGTGACAACTTGATTCGATTTCTTGGATTAAAAGTACAGAGTTCAGCATTACATTTTCCGTTTGTTCCCATTAAATGTCATTAAACAGCTCTCGTTTGCTCTTAGATCTGGTATCAATTTTTGAAGGTTAATAGATAAAAAGTGTTTTAAAAGAAAAAGCAGCCATTCATTGCCAGTATAAAAAGTCATTACCCTGACAAAATACAGCCGTGTGGTAACTTCAGCAGTAGAATCAGGTTGCTTTACACTACCTCCATTTGCTCCATAAAAAGTGAAATGAGAGACTATTTGACAAAAAAACAAGTGCCCTGAAATACGGTGAAATTTGCTTTGAGTCCATTTAAAGTATGTGGTGTACAGTGGTGAATTTCACCATGTCAGTGCATCATAAATGTATAGTGTTCTGGTGAGTATTCCTCGGGAGCTGCACATGCACATCAGCAGTAAATTCTTTAAAAGCTCATAGTCTGAAACTAGAATTCATCATTTCTTGTATCATGTGCTGTTCGCTGCAGCATCAGAGTAGACGCTGCTGAAATATGGCAGTTCATAAAACCCCCGAAATCTATAAAGTATCTGAACAAGAACTCAAAGCACATGAGTTGTAGTTTGCTTTCCCTTTTTTTATTTCCTATGCAGTCAAAACCAAAGCCATAAAGTCCAAGGATTGTTTTAAGCGGCAGACGCATATCCTAGCGTAGCGGTCTGACAGGAGGGGTCGTCTGGACATCATGACCTGCTCTCCCCTCCCGCGGCACCGGGCAGGACGCTGGAAGCCTGTTCTCTGTCCTGGAGGCTCATGTGTGTGCAGCTCCCTTTGGACTTTGACACTGCTGTTCATTCCTGGATCCTGTGTCAGGCATTCCAATTGGAAATGTGCCCGATAAAGCGCTGGTACGGTCGGGTACTAAGGTCCACAGGATGTCCAAACAGCAAGCTAAATGGACAGGGAATAGGGCAGAGGCGAGAGGCTGAGTGAGCTAATGGCCCATAGTCACAGGCACTTTGCTCTTTAACTGCACGGCCAACATGCTTAGACAGGCTGTGCCTTGTGGAGTGGGATTAAATAAAAGGCATGTCCAGAACACATATACTCCAGCAATCACATGGAAACTGATTTTATTACAACCTGGAGAAGCTTGACAGTGTCTTCACCCATGATTAATGCTGAAGGAATTATGCCTCTTACTGAAATTGTCAGGGCTAATCTGGCATGTTTGCCTTCTAAGTGCTTTTCTATAAAGGAAATTGTAAACTCAAATCACATTCAATTTTAGATACGTTAGATACGTTAAGCCTTTTGTGTCTGTAAATTGCTGCCTTGAACTGCAAGGCACCGTCTGTGAAATCTCGTACCACACTGATGTTGACCATTTGTTTGCAAACAAACACTGGTAATGAGAATACTCATGGTTAACAAGGAACCCATGAAACAAATATCCCGTCCTGTGTGAAAGGGCTTTGAGGACCATTTTGACAACAGAAAAGCCATCCAGATGTTTACATAGTTATAGACCTTTCCTATATTTTTGTTCTCTGTTGTGGTACATAAATCTGTTTCTGATATTTTTTTGTTTTGTTATTATCAAATTGGATCACATTGGTCCACAAACTATGAAAACATGTTTTCATGGAAACCATATCACAACTGGAATAATATGTAAGATTTGACTTAAATAAAATACTAGCAATTTTTTTTTCCTCTGCACCAGAATTATCTTTAAACATTATGTCTTAAGGTAAACATAAAAAATGCCTCATGTTTTAGCGCGAAAGGCATGTATATGTAAAAACAAAAAACAAACACACATAAACACTTGCTGTGGACCTTTTGGCCTGTGCTATCAGGAATGTTTATGGCTGGCAGCAAAGGAAGGTTTTTGGCTGGCAGCAATCACAGTATCAGTCACAGAGCTCCACATCTGCACCCAGCTCTGTGTGTCCTGAGTGTCCTGCAGGCCAGAGGGTCGGCACACCCCCCCCCCCCCCCCCCACACCACGAGGAAAACACCACAAAACAGGTTGTCATGGCTGGCCATGGCAGGTCCTCCTGGAGAGCATGTCCCTGTGCAGCTGGGCAGAGGGGCGCGGGCAGCTTCTCCTGAAGGAGCCACCGCCCTCGGGCTAGTGTCCGGGTTCCCCAGGCAGGAGTTGCTCAGCCGGCAGGAGAAAGTGCATGACTCTCCTGCCTGGATATGAATTCTGATAAAGACATCCAGCTCCGTGGAGTGTGCTGAAGGTCAGAGCAATACATTTACTGGCTCTACCTTTTTACATATCTATTGTAAAAATAAAAAGTTGAACCCAAAAAAAAAGAAAAATCTTTTCATCACTACATATAAAGTGCAAAGAGAAGTCAGAAGTAACTAAATATAACATCTGACAGCCCTGCAGCTGCTAAGGGGAGCAGGCGCAGGGGCTGGACGTGCACTGACTGTGTGGCCCACAGGGTTGTCAGATCAAACCCACGCTGGAGCAGCACACAATCCCCTCTCTGTTAACGCCCTGAGCCACAGGGTGGGTCCCATTCCGTCCCTCTCCAAGTCTGTCTGGTTCTGTAAATACACCCCCACCTACTCAGCCCTTCTCCAACCCCTCCTCCTCTTCATCTTCCTCTCCCCCACGCCAATAGCACCAGCTCCACCACTGGGTGACAGGGCCCTACAGGGAACCTGACCTGAAACCTGCCACTTACCATTACACCGTGGCCCCTCTGTTTCATTGGAAACACCTGTTTTTTGGGGTTTTTTGCTGGTAAGTGTGTGTGTGTGTGTGTGTGAGAGAGAGAGGGAGAGAGAGAGAGAGAGAGAGAGAGAGAGAGAGAGAGAAAGAGAGAATGTACAACATGTGATGTGAAATTGTGTAACATGAAGCCAAGCCAGGCAGAACTGGGTGTGATCATGCATACAGAGTTCAACACCGTGAAAATGACTGAAGGGGTGGGGCTCTACAGAGGCTCCTCCCTTCCATGTCCTTGAGTCGTCTGTGGACCTGTTTGGGTTTGCAGGCACTCTGATGAGTGGTACAGAGGGTCTGGAGTCTCTGAATTTATGGCAGTCTGCTTAATGACCATAATCATGGAGTCAGTGTAGGCAACAGTGGAATCCATGAGTCCATTTAACTTTTAAGGGGGTGCTATTACTGTGGTATTGAAACCGCCACCCTAATCGTCCAAACATCTCAAATAGCACTAGCATGGAAGGAAATACTTCCACTTTCAGGGCAGACTTAGGGAGGACTTGGAGAAATACACAAGCCATTCAGAAGATGCTTTTCTTATAGCCTTGTAATGTGTTAACACAGCCCAGACAGCTCGAGATGTTTAACGGGCGACATATGTTTCAGTGAATGGCGCGTGACATTGACATATAGCGAGTGGAGCTTGAACGGGGCCCAAGTCAAAGAGAGAAGGAGAGAGACGCGCGTGGGCCACGTACACCATAGATCATCACAGACAGGGTATTTTCCGTCTCCGTGTGTAGAGGGTCTCTCCACGTGGGCTCCATTCCTCTCCAAGAAAAAATAGGAAAATGGAGAGGCTCTCACACATGTACACACACATGCACATACACACACACACCCATGAACACACACACACACACACACACACACACACACACAGCCTCTGAGGGTGGGAGTCGAGGTAGTATGAAACCAATCTAGACGGCTGAGACCCAGGGTGGCCCTAATAGGCTTTTTAACTTAGACCACACACATCCTTAAACACCTACGCAGCGCCCAAACACACTTATGTACACATGCATGGTCAGGCGTGCAGTAAAACACGCGTGCAGTAAACCGTTACCGTGTCTGCCTTCAGCGAGGAGGCGTGTCGCACCTTCATTGTTTCCACGCTCCAGTTTGGAGCTGCACAAGGTGATCCTGCTGAGGAGAACCGTTAAGTATGGCGGTAAACACAAGTGCACGTTTCGAGCTTCACGAACATACTCAGAGGTGTGGGGGGAGGATAAGGGGGAGGTGGGGGGTTCGTCCAAATAAGCAGATCCCATTTCTGCAGGAGACATAGAATGGGAGTTGGAGACGAACAGCACACCCCTCCCATCCACACACTCTCCCTGACACTAAAGTGGACTTCCTGTTAACATTCCTGGCACACAACATGCGTATCGTTGCGTTTGAGGTTTGCGCAGTTTACTCTCCCTTAGACGTGGGGCCTCGGCCCGGCCCGCACTGAGAACAGCAGAGCGCTTTGTGTCAAGGCCTGCCCGTGCCAGACGGAGGTGGGCGGAGCTGGACAGAGCTGGATGGAGCGATACTCCAGAGCAGCACTGCGCTCAGCTCTACTGCTTTGATCACGCTAACCGCTAATGCATCATAACCACCCTCACTCACCACAAGCCAACACCTAAACCAACAGCAGCAGGATTGGGTTTCTACCCTGTGCAGGTATGTTGCTTTGACTGGGGCCTATGTCCAAATAAGCAAGAACCTAAGAGTCAGATGTAGGCAGTCTAAATGTGTGCCTCCACCTGTGTACCCTAATGCAATCACCTCGGTTGCATTACAGATGGAGAGGGTGTAGATATATCCGTGTTTACGGCTTGGAGGATTGGGTAAAAAAATAGCAGACTTCAAAGTACAGAGGTCACAATATATGCACAGACACACACAAACAAATAAAGTAGAAGGTATGCTCTGCTAAAGCTTCTATTGACATTCACCATTCACCACAATTCACCACACCACTCTCTTTGCATTTGTGATATGCACAACTTCCCACTGGTCATAAACACCTGAATGCATAACAGAGGCTCTTAGAGCCCTCCCTGTTTATATTAATGTTTTATTTAGTGTTTTGCATTATCATAATCAAAATAGCAATAAAAAATAACAAAGTGGAATAAAATATACATATCAAGTGACAGCCTGGTTCAGTAACCTGTCCCGTGTGGAATCTTGATGTTATGTTAACAAACAAATTAGCATTTAAATGAGTCTGGCATTTTATTCTTCAAGGTTATGTTGTTATGAATATTAAATTAAGGTGTGTGTGTGTGTGTGTGTGTGTGTGTGTGTGTGTGTGTGTGTGTGTGTGTGTGTGTGTGTGTGTGTGTACATGCACACTAATATTTGTACTGGGAGTAGGGGGATAGGATAGGGGCAACACTGCTGATGAATGGTTTTCATGGTGATGAGTGCTCGCTGAACATGCAAAGAGTCATTTACTTCAGGTCCCCTGCACTGTGGCCACAACTATAAATCCCACACTGCACTTCTCTCCTTTGTGGCAGTAGACAAACATGTACTTCTCGCCACTGTAGTGCATCGACCCAGCCTGTGTTCACACAGTGTGCAGTGACGCCCAGGACAGGATAAGGACTACAGGAGCTAGTGATCCACACAATGACCAAACAACTTCCCCTTGCTTCACATGACCTTAGGTCGTGACCTTAGGTTACCCATAGAGACAAGTGTAATGTTGCAAATCTAGCTTTTAATTGATGCATGCTACCACATAAAATAACCAATTACTGGTTAGCAGTTTTATCATGAAATGGGAATTTAGCTGTGATCCACAGATATTCGTTTTTCTGGACTGCCAGACTTTTTCTCCAAAGACCCAGAAGGCACCTTCCTTTGAGCCCTGGTGTTCCTAACTATATATCAGGAGGGCCGTTCTAATCTCGAAGGCAAACTAATCTCTTCCCCTTAATTCATGAACCTGCAGGAGAAAAAAATGTTTTTAATCTAACCCTATCCAGCTGTGCAGTAATAATACGATGAGGATTAACGGATAAGCTCTATGACACGTGAGTCTTTTACTGGTTCCTTCTCCACACCAGCCTTCACCCTGGTCTGGTCCCAGTAAACGTGTATGCTAATACATTAGCTCATAAAGTCATCAAAATCGTTCAGTGAATTAAAGGAAACGCAGGGTTCCGACCCAGTGATGACGGCTTTGCCCCAGGCACCTCATGTCTAAAAAGGCTCATGCGCCTCCCCATGTGTTTGGACTGATTGCTCTCATTTGAAACCCTTTCTACCTTCTTTCTAAAAATGCTTTTAAATCAAGAGGCTCGCGTGTCATGCGTAGCCACGCGCATCTCTCGCCACGTTCGTTTCACAAGCAAACCCACCGCAGATTTGAAAGAGCTTCCATTGTGGCTACATTAGAATCAGTCATTTGTTAGCTCTAGAAGAACCCCCCTGATTAAATGCAATGCTCAGTGCAACAACGAACTTCCTGAAACCTATCGAAGACTTGTACAATTCATTAAAAACGCATTCAAACCAGTGACTGTATATATAATGGACGGTACGTCGCCGTTGACTCCCATCGTGAACTTTTGAAGCCACCAAGATGGGCGCACGGACACCGCCATCTTGGATGCGCTTGCGCAATAGATGAAAATTGGAGCCAGAGCATGCGCATTAGAACCGGTAGGCAGGACAGTATCTCCGCCAGAGACCGTATCTCCGCCCCGACATTCGTTAGGATACGCCCACCAGTATAGAAACTTTTGACGTTTTACAAAATAAACAAACGTAAAAGGTTTTAATACTGCTGTCGAGAGTTTTTGCTGTCGAGAGCTTTGATGTTGAGCGCGTTCACATTTGAGCGTCTGGTATTAGCTGTCAACCAACGCAGCTATTAACTGTCAATCACCTTATCGCCACACCCCTTTAAATAACACTTAATAACCTCTATAAAATCTGTTTATCGTTGAGAAAAACACTGGGAGAGATACTAACGCAATGGGGTGTTATAAAATTGACAAAATATAATTGCTCAAAATACTTATTTTACGTGTAATAAAAATTCTAATTTTCTCGTCCGGCCCGTTTACTTACATGGGAATGGGCGGGGTTAAAATTTGTACTGCAGCCAGCCACTTATATATAGGCCTACAGTCTCTGGCTCAAACACTCTGCGCCATGAGTCTCCAGTATACTTTATGAAAGAATTGAAGGGAAGACTCCACATATTTTACACTGCTGGGGGACGACTCTGTATTGTCTGGTCAGCAGTCACCGTGACCTCTTTCATTAAGGAGATTCAAGCCTCTGGCAGGACTATGGAAGGGAACGAAGGTGCCAAGCTAAAGACCCAAGCCCCAAACTTAAAAGGCATTTCTCTGCCATTTGAACCCTGTCGCTATTATTGCCCCGTTCACCCTCGGGGTAAGTCCCGCTGTATGCCTGCCCCGCCACCCTTCCCAGCGCAGTTCAAACGCATCGCTGAGATGAAAAGCAAAACGCAGCCGAGCTGCAGTCAGAGTCTCAGGCTGCGGATGTTTTGTTTTATTTCCTAACGTTTGGTTTTAATGGGAACTTATTGATTGAACCTCACTCGCTACAGTCAAAAATGCATTTTGCGTGCATTACGGGTATGAGAAACGCTTGCGCGGTACTGACTTCACATCCGCTGCTGCCTTCTGCCAATATTCTGTGGTGACAGACCCAGCCTGGAAATTCATGGACACTTAAATACCTGAAGGAAAAACTTTTCACTTGTGTAAATTTATTTTGCTTATGTGGCAAAAGAAGTTCCTACTAATCCTTTAATGAAATTTGCAGTGCCTTTTTGTGAAAGCACCAAATTTTTGTTATTTTTATTTATTTACTTTTTTTAATCATCAATATTTTCTTTCGCCAAGTCCAGGCAATTAATCATCCAACGATGTTTTAAAACATCAGCTTTTGGGTGAGTTGGGAAAGTTCCTCTTCCTAATGATGAAGCACACGAGTGGTTTCCATGCACCAGAGAACCAGAGTATGTCCCAACAGCACAGAAGACATGCGAGTGCACCCAGACGCACCTCTGACCTGTTCCCCATGACACGCTGCTGAGGATCAATCAAATTTATAAATCTAATTTAAATGTCACCTCAATCATGCCAAGACTGTTCAGCTAACTAAACGGGTTCCCCTGTATCAACATAAAAATATTTAGCTTCCGTCTGCTATGTATAGCAAAAGGCCATCTAAAACAATAAGTTGCAGGTATAATTGGTTGTGAAATACTGGACAGCTTTACATACTTTTAGTTCACTGACGCAATACAATATTAAAGCCCTGATCAACCACTTGGACAGTAACCTTTATTGGTCTTTATTTTTTCAAAGATATAGATTTAAAGAAATATGATCTAGCCAGCAATATCTTGTCACACATGGAATAGAGATCTGATTCTTATGTTTAAACTGAGGGTTTGAGAGTGACTTATGCAGTCTGAGAGCACAGCTAAAACGCATTAATAATTCATTCTTTATTTCTGTTAAGATTCAGCTTAAATATAGATGGTCCGGTCAGAGTCTTTGTGTGCTTTCATAGAGAGCTACAATTCCCACTCCACTATACGTGTAAGCAGTTGGTGTGGTTTGAACAACCAATGGGCACTGCAGCCACCAGTGAGCAAAGACACGCATCCCCACACTTGCGCGTCTGCACTGTCATGACCCAGCCTGAGAGCAGACGGCACGCATGCACACACACTCGCCCACACAGACGCTCTCCCTCCTTCCGGTAAGGATCGGGTTTCGTTGCCATGGGATGTCACACGGGTCATCTCCGTAACCTATGCCATGAATGGGCTTGGAAAAAGACGCTCGGAGGATGAGGCTACGTCGCTTCCTGGGCAATCAAGGGGAGGACGGCAGCAGCGTAATGGCAGATCGGTTTCACCCTGGTGTTCAGATCTCCTCCAGGTCTCCGGCCCCTGGCTGGTGCGCAGAGGTCATGATACCCGGCGCGGCCGCCCTATATGGAGGTCGGCTCATGCGAGGAGCGTCACCTCTCCAGAAATAGAAGAGAGTCGGATACCGAGACCCGCTTGCCTACGCACCTGGTCTGGAAGAAGGGATGCAAAGGAGAGGTGGATGTGGAAGCTGGAAGAAAAGGATCGTAAATGATCAATGTGAATTGCGGCTGCTGTTCTGACATGTGTGGTTTTGCCTTTTCTCTTTGAAGGACGGTCACAGGGGTCACAGGGGTCACAGGATCGGGCACATGAATATAGGGTTGGAATGGACTTAGCTTAAAAGTAGCTTAAATGAGTCTGGACATTTCCGTGTGTGCATACTTGGAAGAGATGAAGTGGGCATGTGTACAGACAAATATTAGTGTGATGCACTCTTGAGAAACACGAGGTCATCGGTTAGATATGTTTCCCTGTTGACTGTGTCATGACAGACAGCTGGCATTGGGCTGCAAAAGAATACCAGCTGAAGAAATCAATCAAGTGATAAATGTTGGGGGCAGTGAGACGCTATGCAGCTGTAAAAGGAGGGCTCCACGTTTTATCCGGCGTCGTCCAATCAAATGTCTCGGGCTGCAGCATGTGCCGCGACATGTGTGTGTATACTGTATGCATCATGGGTTCCCTGCACAGAGGTGCTGTGGGTACCTCCCCCATCCCGGAAGCAGATTAAACCTTTTGTCTGGTTTCAGCAGGAGAGGAGCAGATATGTGAGGGGAGTCATTACCCATGCTCTGTGCCCAGTGTGCTACCAATGAGTTCATGTTGTTATTCCGTACCTCTTTTCATTTTTCCCCATCTGCCTCAAAATCGAAGGCCTTTGGCCCTAATTGGTTCCACAGCACATTCTAATGCGACAATCTTAAGCTGCTCCAAGTCCCGTTCATCTCCGCTTGTTTGTAACGATCATTCTACAAACAACACAATTACCTTAATAAGAGACCAGGTGGGTAATTGATGTGGTTACTAAGTGGCTCATTTGCATCCTTTACGCATATAAAACAAAGCAGCGGGGGAGGGCATTAAAAGGCATCGCAGACTTTCTGACGAGCATCGAGGAGCCTTGGTAGAAGCTCCAATCAGTAATTAAACTCTTCAGGGGTTCCACTTCATTCTCTTTCTTACTTCTTCTATTTTTTCCCCTCTGGGGACGTTCAATGAAAAGATAAGCGGAAAGAATACAGGTAATTGGGGAAATTAAAACATGCTTCAGAGACGTTCTTTGTTAACCATCAGCTTAACCTACCTTTTAAAGTGAATACTCATTCTCCCTTGGGCTGTGGGCAGTCAAATGATGTACTAGCTAAATGAGGCACTGGAATGAACACTGGTTTCAGACCAACCGAGGGCCTCTAACCGTGTTAATGGCTGAGGGGACAGGGGATATATGTAATTACAATGGATAAGCAAGTGGGAGATGTTGTGCTTATAATAATAAGAGCAGTTCAACCTTCTTAAAAGGCCACACTGACACCATTTTTAAAGGACATCTATTGACTACATTAGCCAGTACGATGCACTTCCTTTGTATTAATTCACACAGCTTATTTTGCGTCCTGGACAACCGCATGTGTCACAGCAGTTAATTTTGTGCTATTTGTATCCTGATTCTGTTCATTTGTATTACTACTATAAAATGTGCAGCTGGGATGTTCATAACAAATTTGTCCAAGCTATAGTGCTGCATCAGCCTGGTAACAGCGCCAGTAAGTAATGTCAGCACACCCCTTTTTAAATTAACCCCTTTTAGCTTTGGAGGAAAATCAAAACTACGTCTACCAAAATGAGTGAGAGGAAAGTTGCCTGTGCTGCTGTGATTTCAGCCTCAGGTGCCAAGAGAGCAAGAGTAACCATCCATCAGGCTGCCTGAGCAAAAGCTTGCGCAAGAAGGCGATGGTGTTTCAGCGTCATAAAGGGCAATGGTGATGGAGGCATTCGGGAGCAGCAGTGAGGTACATGATCCTGGTGACATCACCTGGTTGCCACAAGCCACCGTCAGCCCGGACAGAGTGGCATAGCTCACTGGCAACAGTTTTCCAGCATGCTTGGATTTCTGGAGCAAGTGTTGTTTAGTAAGTGAGAGACTGAACACAGAGAATTCACAGGCTAATCGACTAAAATTCTGTCATTTTAGTTCACTCATGAAGAGTGCAGGGAAAATGCAAAGATAGAGGCCTTCATGTGCATTAGCCCACGCCTGGGATTTTCCTCCAATCACATCCTCTGTGTTGTGAAACTGGCACTGGCCGGAGGGTCAGGCCGAAAAACCTGTATTGCTCTCTCAGGGGCATCTTAGGAGCAGCTGGTTAAGCCCAATGTCCAGTCCCTGTTTCTGTTCTAACGTCTGTGCAGTCTGTAAGAGTTTCCAGTTACAGTCTCGATGAATCCGCAGTGAGGGCGCGAAGTACTCCAGCTAGCTATAATGGCACCTCTCCTGAGAGCACATCTGCTGTTTAATGTTTTGCTGTGGTTTATGGAGGCATCGGCCCGGGCCATCAGATCCGCACCTGCGGAACCGTCCAAACAAGAAGAACAGCGATCTTATTGTAAAACACCCTCATAACATAAATATTTCTCTTCCCTTCACTCTAAACTCCCGTAATGAAGCAGACAAATATTAACCACATGTGCTCATAGTGCAGTTCAGAGAGAGGGATTGGGGGGGGGGGGGGGGGGGGGGGGGACTTGTGTGATGACTGCAAACTGAAAAATTAAAAACAAAACTGGGAAAGGAAGAAATCACAGTAGACAAGCAGGGTGCACAAGGTACTACACTAGCCAAGTAGAATTTCATTAGATGACAAATGTAATACAGCTTAATCTCATAGTTTGTGAGTCCAACTCTCACCATAAAGTTCACATGTGGTATCAAAGTCTTTACATTTCCACCAAACTCAGACTAACTGGCCCTATCAATGCTAGTTTCAAACATTCTCTCACCAGTATTAAAATGATCCTGTTTTTTCTTCAGCTTTGAAAGCCTCGCTCTGAGGAGAATCTGTCTGTGGCGTCGTGCCATGAATAATCGCTAAGACCAGAGATGGCAGATGCTCTGCGCAATCATTAGCGCTGTGAGGAGGGAAAGCACTGCTTGCTGAAACAGGAGAATCACGTAGGCTGGCCCGCCCATGGAGGGCAAAGCAACATCCAGGGGGAGAGTTTTAGGGAATGGGAAAGTTGCACTGGGCCTCATAAGCAGATGAAGCCATGTACACCCGAGTCATTTATCAGTGTAGCTGTTAACAGAGCCGTCAGTGAACTGTTTGTGTGCTCTAGCAAAGAAGAAACAGAAACACAGAAAGTTAAAGGAAACATGGCTGTTGGGCTTTCTTGGCTGAAACTCTGCTGGCAAGGGGTTCATCATTACTTTGGTCCAGTCAGACTTAGTTTGCAGAAAGACAGAGGAGTGGAGATCTTTGTTGTATGGTCACGAAGGGTTGTGATGACCAAGGCATGGGCACCTTCCTGTGGGGAAAGTCCCTCAGTAATGCCACACTCCAGTGCCCTCATCTCAGGCCCTGGTACCACACTATCCACCACACTTCTCTGGTCTTCTCCACCCAGCGCTGCCCAGTGCAGCCAGCAGTCCAGGTACCTCTCCTCCACTTGAAGCATTTGGGTGGAGCAAGTGGAGCAGGTGTCCAAGCTGCGTGAAGGGTGTCTCCGTGGTGAAGAACCCATGGTCTCTGCTCAGGAGATGGACTGTGAATGTCATGTGTTCCCATTCAAGGGGGTGTTTTATTGTTATTAAAACGAAGGCAAGGGACTGTTGTTCACTGGTGATAAAATATACTGCCATAACTTCTTCATGGGAACATTCTGTCAGTGAGACCAGTATTAAATGAGTATGAGTAGGGTAATTTGAACAATACTAATCAATACCGTCAGCAATATTTCAAAAGAAAATACATTCATTTTGGGTCTGAATTAAAAAAATATGAGTATGGCCAAAATTAGCTTTTTTTTTTTTTCACATGAACGTACAACACATCATTCCAACTTGTCACGGCATGAGGATATTCAGCACATTGCACCATAAGCTTCCTCTCTCTCTGTCAGAAAAGCTCCCCGTAGACAAGCAGCAAACAAATGTGGGAAGTAGCTTGGGATTTTATGGCCTCTGAGGAGCGTTGGCATCGATTGCTGATTTAATGAAAGCTACTGTTCCTCTGGCCCCCCATCCCCACTTCTCATTCTTCACTCTTTCAGGTCGCTCTGTTTTAAATGCCTCCCTTAATCAGATTTCTGTTAAAAGCTGTAAATAGAATCTGGACTCGGTTTCCAAGACACACTCCTAGTGCACAGTCCACCGCCCACCAGCCCGTGTCCTCTGATGCAACGGACCAACAAGAGTGTGAGTACACCATTTCAGTTACATCTCTCTCTCTCTCTCTCTCTCTCTCTCTCTCTCTCTCTCTCTCTTACTGTCTCCCTGATGTAATTGTAGTATCTTAGCCAAGAGCTCTGGAAGATCAGAAATTGGCTACAATCAAGGTTTCGAGTCTTTCCCAAATGATCTGCAATCACTCATCACAGTGTGGGATAAGATTGCTGTTGTATAACATGGAACTTCTCCATGCTTAATGTCTAAGTGCGCAGCATAGATTGGTTGCAACTGGATTTAATTGTGCTAATCCTGATGACAGCATAATAAAAAAAAATTTGGTATATCATACCAAGCAGTGGTATTCAAAAAGTACCTGACACAATCTACATGTATATGTTCCTGGCTCTCTAAAAAATATGTTTTCCCTGCTGACAAACTGGAAATGTGCTACATTTCAATTCCAATCATCTGATACTTATTCAACATTATTCCACCTGGAGTTTGCAATTTCCATCTGGAAATAATGGATAAAATATCACAGATTTGGTGAAAATCCACTCCCATTGAAATGGACAAGGTGAGGATTCAAGGTTACGTTCAGGTCAGTATGAGGTGTAAAAATCTCAACCTTCTGCCTGTATGCTCAGTTTAGATTGAACATATTTGAATTGGAGGTACTACAGTGAAAGTAAAACACAAATTAAGAAAATAAAAACACCCAGTGATATTATCTCTGCTAATATCCTGCTGGGGTCCAGTCTAGAGTGCCAGTGTTGATTCTGTAAACATTTACCTATGAAAGACCATATTTATCGGGTTGTGAGGGGGACTTCTCTGTGGGTCACCTGGATGTGACACACACACTTCAGCTCTGTAGTTCGTCCTGTTCTTACACAGATTCACTCAAACTGGCAAAGACTTTACGTTTAACACAGCCACACCAAGACAAACACACACAGAGCCTGACTGCTATTAATCACATCACTGACTACATTCCCCCTCTCTCTTTCTTTCTCTGCTTTTGTTTGCTGAACACACTTGTTGTTTTGGCAGAACCCCAGACTTATTGTTCACAAAGACCATTACTGCGGGCTGCTATCTCTCGTGAATACCTGGTCTGTATGCTAAGGCCACTGACATGATTTTATCAGGAATCATTCATTAGCAAGAAAAAAACAGCCAGCCGAGCTTCACAATAGTTTCTAAGCATAATGATCAGTGACCATCTAGGAGACCATAAATTACACAAAGATTATACACTTTTACATATTTCCGAATAATTAAACCTTTATGCAGATCAGGCATGCTAGCTTGACAGGGCTCACTGGCAAGCATTGCCTCTTCAGTAGGCTTTTAAGCCAATTAAGCGATGGGCTTGAACAATCATTTCTCCTTTCCAGGCCATTGATCTTTTTTTTCCTTTCTTTCTTTTCGGAAGAGACTATTTCTTCTTAACAGCGAAGACTTTCGCTCAATGAGTTGCCCTCCATTAAAATAAATCAGCTCTTCTAATATAGTACTCTCAGAATGAGGATGGTAACTAGTCCTGCATTGTGTTGTGCACTGAGACTGTTTGTGGTTTTTATTCGCATGGTAGTATGAAAAATAGGAACAAATTCAACTTATTATTCAAGTATGTTGTTATAACCATAAATGTATTGTTCTCAGTGATGCTATAGCCATTCTGTCTCACAGGGCACTGTGTATCTTGCCTCTTTAACACTGACTAGAAGTGTCCTGCATTGTTGTGATTTTTTTCTCAGCAGCTGAGATACGTCATGTAATGTCTTCCCAAAACACAAAGCCAAAAACTCTCACACTGATGTGCAAACCCCTGAAATGTCCTCGACAAGCACTCTACTAAAAAAATTGATGTTATCTGCCATCTAAATCATCTCAGGCAGCTTTACTCTGCCTCGCACAGCTTAACATCTCCCACTTGTGTAAAAACAGTATGACCAGGCTGGTTTCAGGACCTCACAGCTGGTAGACCAGGCTGGTCGTCTGCTTCTATCACTGCATGGCCAAGGACATCAGAGGGAACCTCACAACCTCTCTCACCTTCCTCCTCTCCGAAATCAATCATTTGACTTCCTAGTATTTGTTTACGATTACATAACTGAGTGCAGATCAATTAAGCATGCAAATAAGAGTGACAGTCATATGTAAATCAGCATATAAGCCAGCAAATATTTATGATGAGATTTGTATGTAGGCTTTTCTTTAGAGAACAAGTCTAATTCTGTTTTGAATGCATTGCTCATAGAGCAGATTTGAGTGATGGAGAAAAACACAAATATCACAAAATATCTTAATAAATTTAGCATGTACACTATATTGTCCAAAGTAAGAACCTGAGTAGCAGATGTGTCTACCTTACCAGGGAGAACACCACCACCTAGAGTATGAATCCAGACACCTCCTCCTTGTTTCTTGACTCTACAAATTAACAATACAATGGATTATCACTAGATTAATTAAACCAGAGCATCAATACACACATTACTAAATCACAGATTAGTCATAGCTCTGCTAAAACAAATTGAACACACAGAAAGTGGTAATGATTACAAAATGAATACAGATTGATTGTGTTTGTGTGTGTGTGTGTGTGTGTGCGTGCGTGTGTGTGTGTGTCTGTGTGTGTTTGCATGCACATGCATATTCAAGTGTGAAGAGGCAGGGTGTAGCATCTTAGGCTGATGCTCCACAGTTTCCAAAATTGCATCGCAGTAAAGACTAATTGGATCTCTTTGTTCTATGTGACTGAAACCCTGGACTCACAGTCACTTTCCATAATGTTCATAACAACATGTTATTTAAAATGCAGAGGTACAATTAAACTGCAAAATTAACACATAAAATGCTGAGACCTCAAAAAATCCCGATGCCTATAAAAATGCATCCCTGTACCTATAAAGGAAACAGAAAGTTTTATAAATGCACAGGGGGAAATGATGCTCCATGTGTTGGATACTAACTCTTCAGAGCTATGAAAAAAGTCATTGTTATAGAGGAGTACTTTTAGATTTATTTATTTTTTTGCTCACGATGCATCACACACCAGACCTGTATTGTGCACGGGCTAGGGACGTTTTATAGATTCTTTGATAGATGTTGTTTAGCGCAATATAAGCCTATCATATGCTAGTGTCAGCACCTGACCTCTCAGCTGTGATAAAGCTATCAGATATAGTATTGAAATCAAGGAGTGATATATCAGGAGAGGCTGTGGTCATGAAAACCACCCTGCAGGTCTGGCATGCATCCAGACTGACAGAGCAGCTCCATCCAGACGACACACGGAGAGAAACACACGAGCACTTAGACTGCAGCTGAAGCTTTGATTCCACATGATATTAATGTGATTACAACAGACGTTCCCCAGACACTTTTATAGTATGCATAACAATACGAATGATAATAAGTGATCATTGCTATGAGTGAAATTTGTGTAACATTATATCAAAGCTAGTAGAGCTTGTAATGCTTTTTTAGAGCAAGTTGAGTGCTCACTTATAATTGTCCGGTGAAAGGTCATTATGTAGAATTCAATGTACATTGAACTTGTCCACACTAGGGTGCTGTTAAACGCCCTACTGGGGCTCATTCATAATAAGACTTTATTTGATAGGCTGCCCAATCTCAATCCATTACGCCTGTCTGTCTGGATGTTTCTAGTACAAAGCCACTGACGTAGCCTTTTTTCAACAGTGTAACTATACAGCAATGGTAAGAATGGTTCAGTGCAATTCAGTGTAGTCATACCTCACCTTTGTGTAGACTGAATACCACAAAACAATATCTCTTGACTAAAACAATAATTCACTCCGGCATTACATATTTTTTTCGTAAAATAGAGTAGTTGCAGTATTACAGGAATGTCGGTAATAGATATGTACATGGAAAACACAAGAGGGGTTTAAACTATGTTTAGATGGCACTTTGGCATAATTAGGCACAACTACAGATTACAACATGCAATGGTCAGTGAATAATCAACATTTATAGATAATTTTTTCACATGCTTTTTCAGATACATATTACATATCTACATATTACTATCAAGTGTATTCTTGCTCTTGATTCAAACTCCTACCAGACTTTCCCTGCCACGTGAACTAATCAAGATTCATGCTGCTTCATAGATTCTCAGTGGTTTAAGATTCACAGTGGATCAGGATTTATGTGGTAAAAGAACAGAGTAAAGTAAGTAAGTGGACAAGTAAACTGGACCTCTGCCATTACCAAAACACATATAAAGTGAGAGAGGTACCCCTTGGCTGCCGTAACCCAGGTGTGGTGTGGGAGACAGGTACCCCTTGGTGCGGTGACCCAGGTGTGGTGTGAAGATCAGTATGGGTGATACTTCTACAGACAGCATTGTTTCTCTTGGGCTTAATATCCTTTATTTCACCTTATAATGCCTTTTTAAATTGGTAAAGCTGTTTCATAAAGAAACTACTTACATTCAGGTGGCTAAGTGTTAGAGATTATCAATGAAAGTTCCTCCTATATATTGAAGGGAGAAAAATTATGTGTGCAGTAAGTTTCCGTAACGTTTCAGTTTCTTTTTCATCTCCTTTGTTTAGTACCCGATTGTTTCCTAAAATACCCACCTGGAATTTGTAATATCTTTCTAGTTTTCTCTTTAGTTTTGCTAGAGATTTGCAGTAGCCTAGCCCATATTCTGCATGTGTCCTACACATGCAGTATACAGTAGAAAGCTAACATAAAAGCATTCATAATAATGAATAAACTATAATAAAAAGGACCAGAAAATAATCTAGTGTGCTTCTGAAATAACTCCCACCAAACTAGCTCCTACAAATGAAGCTTTTCCCAATACAGTGGTACCTCGACATACGAGCTGCTCCACATACGAGTATTCCAAGTTACGAGCCGCGACTCGAGCGAAATTTATGTTCGACACCCGAGCTCAAATTCGGGACACGAGCCGAGCTTCAGGATGCTACCGCTAGTCGGCGCATCGGTAGGGTTGCCACCTAGGTCTGACAAAAACCAAGGAGACTCTGTCATACGCGAACGTAAATTGTTGAGGGGGGGGGGGGGGGGTTGGCAAACGTAAAATGTTACCGGGGGGTGGTGAACGTAAAATGTTACCGGGGGGGGGTGTAAAATGGTGAAAAAAAGACGAAAAAAAGATTTAAAGTGTGCAGAAACAGTCTACATAGTCGTTTAAACTAACCTAGTGAAAACCGGAACATTAAATGAATTTTTTTTTTGCCGGGACCGAATATTAAAAAGAAGGAAAACCGGGACAGCCCGGGAAAACCGGGACAGCGACGTGAAAACCGGGACAGTCCCGGGAAAACCGGGACAGGTGACAACCCTACACATCGGTTGTGTCAGTGTTTAGAGTGAATGTATTTTTTAATCTGAACTTTTTGTGTGCATCATGGGTCCCAAAAAAGTATATGCAAGTGTAAAGGCCACTGAGAAGAAGAGGATGATATCCATAGAAATGAAGCAGGAGATAATTTACACGATAAAAAAACTCGTGTTGTTGAACTTGCCAGGATGTTCGACCGCAGTACGTCCACCATTTGCACGATCCTTAAGCAGAAGGACATCCTTAAAGGTGTTAAAGCAGCGAAAGGTGCGACAATATTTTCCCAACTTAGGACGTCTGTTTATGAAGAGATGGAGAGGTTATTGCTCATTTGGATAAAAGAAAAGGAGCTGGCAGGAGATACAGTAACAGAGTCGATCATCAGCGAGAAGGTTTGTGCGATATTCTTAGACCTAAAGAAAAATGAAGCATCTTCATCGGGAGATCAAGACGAGTTCAAGGCAAGTCATGGATGGTTTGACAATTTCAGAAAAAGAAGTGGCATTCACTCAGTGGTTAGGCATGGGGTGGCATCGAGTGCAGACATCAAGGCAGCGGACAAGTTTATTACGCGTTTTGCTAACCTGGTTGAAAAAGAAGGCTACGTCTTGCAGCAAATATTTAACTGCGATGACATCGGCCTGTTTTGGAAAAAATGTTCCGTAGGACTTTCATTACTGCCGAGGAAAAGCACATGCCAGGACATAAGCCCATGAAGGACCGTCTAACCCTTGCATTGTGTGCGAATGCGTCGGGTGACTGTAAAGTAAAGCCACTTCTCGTGTACCATTCTGAGAATCCTCGTGTGTTCAAGACGCACAAAATACTAAAGGAAAAACTCCATGTCATGTAGCGCTCCAATGCAAGGGCATGGGTAACAAGGCAGTTCTTCGTGGACTGGGTAAATCTTGCTTTTGGTCCTACAGTAAAGAAATATCTGTCGAGTAATAAACTCCCCCTACGTGCCTTACTGCTCCTCAACAATGCTCCAGGCCACCCGCCCGCTCTTCAAGAGGACATCCTTCCTCTTGGTTTTCTTCCTCCCACCCAACACGACTTCAATCCTGCAACCAATGGATCAGCAGGTCATAGCTAACTTCAAGAAGCTGTACATGAAGCATCTATTCCGCCGATGTTTCGACGTTACAGAGAACACCAACTTGACACTGCACGAGTTTTGGAAGGATCATTTTAATACCGTTTCTTGCCTTAACATCATTGACTTTGCTTGGCAAGAAGTGTCAAGGTGAACTTTGAACTCGGCGTGGAAGAAGTTGTGGCCTGCTGCTGTTGCACCAAGGGACTTTGCTGGGTCCGAGCTCGAGGGCGAGACCGAGGACATCACAGAGACTGACGTACCGTTGGAGGAGATTGTGTCACTTGGTAAATCTATGGGTCTGGAGGTAGATGAGGGCGACATCAACGAGCTTGTCGAGGAGCATAAAGAACCGCTCTCTACAGAGGACCTGAAGTCGCTGCATGAGATGCAACAGACGGAGTAGAGCCAAGAGATGAGCGGTAGTGAGGAGGAGGTACAGGAGCCGCAGGAAGTTATTCCTACAAGTGAAATAAAAGCGATGCTAGCGCAGTGGGAGAACGTTGTTCGAAAAGAATCATCCAGAGAAAGTTGCTACGAGTCATTCAGCAGCACTTTTCAGTGACACCTCTTTGACTCACTTTCGCAACATTTTGAAAAGCAGGCAAAAGCAGATGTAATTGGATACATTTCTTATGAAAAGAGCTGCTTCAAGTGAAGATGCCAAATGTGCAGCCAAAAAGGCAAACACAGATGATTAGGCTACTGTGTGTACATACATAAGTTAAGCATAAGTTAAGTTTAAAGTTAAGAAATTTTAAAGTTTAAGAAAGTTTACAAGTTAAGAAAGTGTATGTTTTTACAGTTTTATACCATTTAACTATGGAATTGTTGTTTACGTTTATGATAGTTTAAGAAAGTGTTGTTTACGTAGCTTAACTCCGCGCAGCCAACTCATCTTCCCTCCCCTCGCTCCCTCTTCCTCAGCCACGCTTGTCGCTCATCGCCAAGGTAAGGTTACTGCACCATGTTTTATTTCTTATTGTATTTTGTACATTTCTCTTTCCATTATTTACTTATTTTACTAAGGATTTTCATAGTCGAATCTGATTCGTCAGCTTTTCCCTTTAGTCGACTAATAGTTGAATCAGTTTATATTTATTTTTTTATTTAGAGCACCTTAAACGGGATCGCGTTCTCATTCAGGACTTTTTTCCTCTACAAAGTAAAAACCTAAAACACTCAGATAAATGAATAAACACGGTAGGTTGGCTTTATTCAGCTTTTATTTATTTACATTTGTTTTATTTTTTTATGAAACGTTAGAGAACATTAACCCTTAGTGCGCATTGCGCATATCGAACTGTCAAACAGGCACTGTACAAAATGTCAAAAGTATTTTAAATAAAATATGCCTGCCACACAACAACAAAAAATGATAAGGAAAGGTTCAAGTAACGGGGTTTAAAAAGGAAACAACAACAAAAAAATGTTTATAGGCCTACTTGTCGAGACGCACCGCGACGAGACGACACGACCGAAACGACAAACGGCTGAACTGTTTTTTTTTTCCCGCCTTACGCGTTTTAAATGGTATGTCATGTTAGTTGTTGTCATGCGAAATGAAAGACGTTGAGGACATAACTTGCACTTTACTTTGTTTGATTCATCTTTATCTTTTTCAAAATACTTTTGAAGTTTTTTAGTAGCCATTATAATCTCGGCAGATTCTGCGCGTATTCTGTAGCGTGTTCAGCTCCGCTCATTTGGATGGTGCAACTGCAGGGTGTGATTTATTAATGTGTAGTAAGGAAGATGCCTATTGTTAATGCGCAAACATCATTTTTAAATATTTATTAACATAAATTAGGATGATTTTATTTGACAACAGGCTATATATAACGAAAACAAAGACATTTCATGTAACAACTAATGCTTAGCTGCATCCTTGGGCACCCCCATGCAGTTAGAATGGTACATTCGACTATGACGTTCATAGTCGACTAGGGGGTATAGTCGACTATAGTCGAATCAGCGACTATTGCAGGTCACCCCTAATTAAAAATATGTCATTTTTCATAATTTAGGCTAACTTTGGGACTTTTTTGAGGGCTGGAACCAATTAGATTTATTTATATTAATTCATATAGGGAAAATTAGTTCGAGATACGAGTTGTTCTACTTACGAGCTCGGGTCTGGAACGAATTAAACTCATATGTCGAGGTACCACTGTACCAGTTGGTTGTTACGTGACTTAGTCAGTTCTTTATAGCCAACGTCAACTGGCCAACTAGTGGGGTTAAAAATGGAAAAAAATTCCACAATGGCTATAGGTAGGTCTGTAATTCCAAGTTACATTTGAACATCCAGCCAATTATGTCAGGCCTCATATTTACACCAGACCAGTGCAATAGTCCTCATAGCATGCTGTCACTTCTGTGTCCTGCCCTCCCACTCCCACTGGAAGTCACACTCAGATGGAAAGTTCACACTCCCACCTTTCTCTGTACATACTGGATCAGCCACGTCCTCTTCCCTCTTCCAGCTTCAGGTTCCATGAGTCTGCCAGCAGTTGCACAACACGTTCCTCTGTAAGGCTTTACACAGTCACACCAAGTAAAGAATGTGCAGGCGTGTAATAGAAGTCTTGATAGAAGAATCCTCATTGGACCAGATCAGGAATATGCAACATCTCCTAGATGGTGGTCTTCCCCCTGGTGGTCTTCCCCCTCATCTAATTTTTGTGGTCTGACACCCGAGTGGTGAAGCAATTAATCTAGTAATGAACTTACTTGTCCATGAGCAGATGACAGAAAGGGCATTTGATAAGCAGAGAGCTGAATACGGCGATGTACAGGCATCCATGCACCCCTGTGCATTCACCCTGCTCATATGCTATTGTGCTGGAGGCTTCTTTGTGCACAGCTGAGAATGAATGTTACCCCTTTACACTGTGATGTTAAGTTGATTTGTCAAGTGTTCCAATGGTTACGCCAAGAAGAACAGTTGAATAGACTGAAGTCTATTCGCTAAATGTAACTGAGCACAAGCAGCAACTAACTTTGAGGACAAGCTTGATTTCATGCGTGATCATTGTTGGAAACCTGGTCATGTTGCATGTGACTGCAGGGCTATGCTGCCAGAACAAGCTGAAAGCCAAGCAGCCAGTGTTGTTGAGACCTGTCAGCCTTTAAATGCCTAGAACCTGTGGTCAATAGTCCAAGCGTGGTTTGTCAGCAAAGTTACTTTGCTGTTTATGCAACCATCACTCAAAACAGCAATGACACACTACTTGTGAGACCTACTAATGAACATGTGGTGGTGAATGGAACTGTATATTGGACTTATATTGACTCAGGATCTCAGGTCACAACATTCATTGATAAGTATTGTAAGAAACACCCCTAGCTTTGCTCAATGAGTCTCAAACTCACCAGTGTGTATATAAAAGGATCAGAAAACCAGCAGGTGCCACATTATGGTGTGCTAAACATTGACCTCCATTACCTCAGTACTATGTTTAACAATGTCCCAGCATTTGTTGTTCCAGAAACTGAATACAGGGACAAGTGTCCCCATGCTCATAGGCAACCAATGTCATTTGTGCTTCTAAGGAACACTTGCAGACCTCTTATGGTAAGCAGTTCCTCTACAGAGTGAAGCAAAGTCACCCTGAGATGTACTTAGCATTGATAGATACGGTGAGAACCGATGAGGAAGAAATGGAGGTTAAAACTGGCACTGTAGATTTGCAGAACACAATAAGCATGCAATCCCCCAGTAACGGAAATACATTTGAGATGTTAAGCATACAGAGGACCCAAAGGTCTGCCATGTGCAGCATTAGTTGAAAGTTTGCCCTCCTAAAAGCCTCCAGATGTGTTGACCTCTCTACAAAACCTGGTATTGTTAAACCTCTTGCAACCATGGCAGCTGCATTCTTAGTGGAAAGTACGTCAGAAGCTACTGGAGAACTGAGCAAGATGAGTGATTCCAAGCATGAAAGTGACACCAGTTTTCCAGAGGGACATTGTGAAATGCAGAAAGATGTGGAACAGGCCATGGAGGGAGAGGCAGCCAAATACATCTTTTCTATGCTAGACCTCAGTAGCTGCACATCTGAGAACAGTGACCAGCGTTCTCACCTGAGGAGCTGCCACAAATGCAGACGACACTAAACCGTTTTGTTACCTTACAGAAAGATACTCCCAACCCAGTGCCAGCAGGTCAGAGGGGCCATTGAGGAGATGGAGAAAGCTGGCGTAATCCAGCCCAGTACAAGCCCTTACTCATCCCCTTATTGTTGACCCCACTAAAAGAGATGGGCCTCTTAGAGTCTGTTAGCCCACCGAAAATTAAATGCTTGCAGCACTAAAGATGCCTTCCCCTCCCAATAAAGGATGCACTAGAATGGCTACAAGAATGTCAGCTGTTGAGGTACAGTACTTTGGCCATGTGGTATCAGCTGATGATGTCAGGATAGATCCTAAAATATGAGTAAGGTAAGAGACTGGCTACAGCTGACAAACTGAAGGGCTCCTGAAGTTTCTGGGCTCCTCTCTGCTATCTTACAGCCGGAGATCAGCTGAGATGTAAATCACCTGGTTGTAGTCCCTTACAAATAGACCAGCTTATGCCAGACTTCCTTCCTGTTTTTGGATAAGTATAGCCTACCTTTCTTGCTGCAGGTTGATGCTTCAAGAGAAGACCCGGGAGCACATCTGACCCAGGTCCAAGGAGATGCTGAGCAGGGAGCCTCACCTGTGCTGAAACACACAACGCCGCTCACAATACAGATACAGATAAACTCTATGACCACTTTTATGTCAGTAAATTTACCATACTGACAATGACCTCCTTAAGTACATGTCCACAATTGTGTGTCACAACTTGCCATGTTTAATTTTGATATTCACTGGGATCAGGAAAAGGCTATTCCAAAAAGGCAATTCCAATGCTAAGACATTAACTAAACTGTCACATGGAGAGATACAGACTGTGTCGAGCATGTGTGCAGTGTGTATTGCCCTCACGTGATATAGGCCTACCTGCAGGAGCTAAAAGGGATATTGGTGTGACACCAAGTGACATGGAAAGCACTGGATGTTCTAAAGAGTTTGACCAAGCCGTTGCAGTTTGTTTTGCTTTAGTGACAGTTGCTGGTGTTTTGCCGACTATGACTAAACAATCACAATCACTAGACAATCAAGTCAGAGTGAGCTCATCCAGTGGTACTGTGTTGCACAGTAAAGAGCGTGTTGATGGGGAATGGACTACACTCTTAAAGGAGTGGAGGAGGGCAGTTGTTGAGGGCAGTTGTCACATGTGTTTTGGTTTCGTTTGTGTGCCTTTATTTTGAAATTCCTGGTTGTGTCTGACTTCACGCCCCACCCTTGTGCTTCACCCCCTCATCATTGTTTTCAGGTGTGTCTTGTTTGGTTCCTGTTTTAGTCAGTTATTTAAGTCCTGTGTTTGGGCTCTTGTTTAGTGGTTATAGGCCCTTTTCACAACAAAGCGGAAATACGTCACCGCCGGGTAAAACAAGTTCCGGAACTCGCAGAAGATAGTTATTGTCAATTCACCTCAGCATGGAGCGTGTATTTACTTCATCCCTGTCGTCGCTGCCGAGACTGAATTTTAAATACGTTTCCAGTATCGTTGGAGAACATTCAACAACGAAGGGTTCCAAGTTAAATAGAGGCTACAAATTGTTTGTAGAATAATTTATTCACTTATACTAGGGTAAGCTAACACCAGCTAGCACTAGCTAGGTAACTAACTATTATTTAACGTATAGCTGGTTCCATTAGTCATCCTACGGAGTGGTAAAACAGTCTGTATTACTATTGATTGTTTGGTTTACATCAGTATCAATAAAGTTCATGACACACACCAAGTTATTACGTGTTATTGTTTATTCAGTGTCCAATATAATCAACAGCAAAGTGATGGTCAGAGCTGGATGCTACCGAGCAGAGCTGGATGCTAGCGGATCACAGCTAGTTTCAGAGCCGGTTTCAGTGGAACAGTTGCTGTCCACATTTGAAAGAGCAAACTCTCGACTAGTAGATGTTCGTGGTGTGCTGCCAGCCGAGAGCTTGCTCTTTTCTAGCTAGATGCTATCGGATCACGGCTAGAAGCTAGCGAACTGGGGCTAGAGGCTAGCGAACCGGGGCTAGAGGCTAGCGAACCGGGGCTAGAGGCTAGCGAACCGGGGCTAGAGGCTAGTGAACTGGGGCTAGAGGCTAGCGAACCGGGGCTAGAGGCTAGCGAACCGGGGCTAGAGGCTAGCGAACCGTGGCTAGAGGCTAGCGAACCGGGGCTATAAGCTAGCGAACCGGGGCTAGAAGCTAGCGAACCGGGGCTAGAAGCTAGCGAACCGGAGATAGAAGCTAGCGAACCGGGGCTAGAAGCTAGCGAACCGGGGCTAGATGCTAGCGGACGTACGTGCACTCCCAGCCGAGAGCTTGATCTTTCAAACGCGGACAGCAACTGTTCCACTGAACCCGGCTGGGAACAGTAACAGTACTGGGGACAGTAACAGGGAACAGCACCAACTTTTAGCCGCGAGCTTCCTGCTATGTAGTCTGCAGCAGTGAAATGCTGGCTACACACAAAGGTACTTCCCCTCCGTATCACAAAGTTTTCCCCTTCATCCCTCCTAATTGCACAAACCCATTTTCTTTTCTGCTCGTCGTCAACCGGAAAACCGTAGAAACTGAGATACGACTGTTTTTGCTTCCAGATCGAGCACCCTGGTGCACTGCAAAAGCTCTTGTTATTGGACTCTGCCATTGTTTAATGTGTAACGGAAGTAACTTTACCCTGCAACGAGAGCTTCCGGAAGAAAAAATGCGGAAGTGTGAAAAGGGCCTATTGTATTGTATTGGGCCTTCTTTACTTCCGCCACTTGGTTGAGTATTCATGTCTTTGTTTCTTTTTTGGCTTATGTCTCATTGGTTCAGTATGTTAGTGTTTTCTTTTTTATCAATATGTTTATTACAGTTTTTCAAAAATGTACAGATTGACAGGTAAACAGCTGAAAAAATAATACAATATGATTAAGAAAGAAAAAAAAAAGGAAACAAAAACACACACAAAAACAAAACAGACGAGGCATACAAACTAAGGCAACGACATATCTTCACTAGTGCAAAGCCAGCATTTATAAGAAAAAAAAAGAAAAGAGTAAGAGGTGGGTAGCCTGTCACATTATTTCAAGGTCTCCATCAAACTCTTCGAGATGGTCCAAGAATGGCCGCCATATCTTGTAAAATTCTCTGAGATTGTTAGACAGATTGTACCTGATTTTCTCCATGTGCAATAAAGATGTGAGCTCAGACAACCGTGTCTTGAAAAGGGGCACTGCCTCAGACTTCCAGAGCATTAAAATGAGTTTTTTTGCAATAACCATTCCATACATTATGGTATGTTGTACACGCATACTTTGCGGCAACAGAGACTTTGAGAACCCAAAAAGTGCCACCTGTGGGTCAGGCTTGAAAACACAATTGTACAGCTCAGAAAACCATTGAAATACACTACACCAAAAGTCATACAGTTTTGGACATGACCAGAAAAGGTGGGCTACCCTCTGCAGACTTGCATCTCTGACACAAAGGGGAGACAGTTGGATATATTTTATGCAATTTGGTTTTAGAGTAGTGGAGCCTATGCATGACCTTGAACTGAATAAGGTGATGTCTAGCATTGATGGAACAACGTTGTATCCTACTGAGACCTTCCCCCCAAACAATATCATCAATCTGGATACTCAACTCTTGTTTTCTGTTAGTGTTATTTGGTTTTTATGGTTAGTGTTTTTGGTTGGTCTTGTTAATAAGTTTCTGTACTGTCTGCACTTGTGTCCAGCCGCTGGTCCGTTACAGCGCCACTGAAAAACTTTTATTTGTGGAGTAGAGAATATACTGGTGTTGACTGAATTTCTGAAAGTTAATTCATATAATACATATACACTAAAAACCAAAAGGTGAATACAGTAGCAAAAGTGGATTATTGTCAAATTAAGGGAGAATTTTCAAAAGTGCCATGGTGAAGGAACTGTGTCATGTTGCAGAGGTGCAAAAACGTGAACACATTAGGCAACACTGCTGCTACAGTTGAAGCACTGGGGGCATAAAAATGTTGATACAGCGACACATTCAATTTCTCTGCCCATGACTCCATGGGTTACAAATCTTGTTTGAGAGACATACAAGACAGCCAGTCGATCTGTTGTCTAGCCTGTCACGTACTAAACGTACTTTTGAGCACACGGTATGCCAGAGGTCTCCTGGGGTGCCTTGTGGAGCAAGACACTTTGAAGGGACAGGGTTCTTGTTAAGGTGTGTGATGCTGAGACTAGGCAAAAGCTTGACAACCATTGGGAATCCCATCCATATGGCACATGAGTGTATATTGTCCACTGTGAGAAGTATGGAAGAGAACGGGTGCTCCGTGAGAACCTTCTAATACAGTGCACGTTCGTCTCAGCAGTAGACAAGAGGGACCAGACATCAATGGGTATTATAATGAAGATACTCAAACGAATGAAATCACCATACTTACTAGTTTGGGTGACGGGGGAGGCTAGGATGAGTTTGAGTAAGAAGAAAAGTCAGAAGGGTCAATGGATGCTATGGACTTTCCACCAAGCGGTGACACCACTGAGGACAAATCAAACTATGTGGCGCTTGGTACCACAGTAGAAACTGCTGTGACCCAGACAGGGTGTTCATGTTCTAGCAGTGACTCAAAGCTATTTCTAATGCTGTTCTGTCTGAGACAGCCATGAACATTTGACTGAAGCCAAATCAGTTCAGCAAAAAGAGATACATGATCAGAAACATGTAAGGCAGGAATACAGTAGAGAAAAACACATACAATATAGTACACCTGCAACAGTTCTGTTTTTAATTTGACATCATCTTGAGGTGTCTGAACTTCTACTGGAAGGCAGGGATGCCTTCACCCAGACTAGGAGTAAGATGTTGTTATTAACAATTAGAACCACTGGGTGGCACGTGTGCTGTTTCTCAAGTGCTTTGCTATGTCATTGCTTCCAGAAAGTCACTGTTTTTTGAATGTGAGCCATGCTGATTTTGTCTCTGTAAATTATTAATGTTAATCCATGGAAAATGTCACATTCTGCAATGTTTCACTTGGATTAGAGATGTAGTAACCTCTGTCATTTATATAGTGGGAATTAAGTTATTTTTTGCATTACCTTTTGTGATTTATTTTTTGTATCTTAAAAGCTACATCTTTTGCAAGTTGCAAGCTAATATTAATGTCGGTTTTGAGGTATCGGCTATGTTCATGTACTTTATTAAGTGTCTCTCAAAATGCAGTTGAGGCACTTTATTCATTTAAAATGTTAGCAGCAGAAATGTTTAAAGGTAAAAATTTACCCCCTACTTTTCATCTTTTCTATAAATTCTAGAGCAGCAAAACAGACGGCAAAATGGAGCACTAATTCTAGCCGTGTAACTCGCTTGATCCGAACCAGTTTTTAAGAAACTGAGCTTGTTTGACACGGTACTTTTTGTTTCTTGAAGAGGGGAAGTGCTGTCTGTTATGGGCCAAGAGAGTGAGTTTGCCAATAAAACAGTGCCACCATCTGATACAACACAGTTTTGCGTGCCCTGGTTTCCGCTATTCCGCCAAAACACAGTGCAGACTCGTGCTATGTGCATAATCATATAAAAGATACATATGAGTCACTGGGAATATTCTGCAAGGACACTTATGATTAGTGGGATTTAGCTTAGCAATTTAAATGTGAGTCTTAAATTTTCTTGATGTTCTAGCAGTAGACAAAAATCCCAGTTAACTACAAGGAATGTCACAGCATGGTAATATTTCTTGTATTTCGTTTAGAGTTTGGGGAAGCCTTGGAAATGGCTGAGAGCAGCGTGGCAGGGCTGTTTGTCACCCTGGCTGTGAATCACTCCACGGCAAATTCATTTGGTCATTTGCTGAAGTGGATGGGACTTGAGAGAAACGGAGAGACATGTCTTGGGTGTTCCTACAGTGTCATTCTTTGTGACAAAGTGCTTCGAGTTAGATCAGAATGTGCAATAACCTGAAAGCAACCTATATCACAAAAGATATCTCAGCACTCTGGGGTGTGGAAAGCAATAGGGTATCTTTTCATGTTCAGTTAATTAATTACATAAAAGTAACAATCACAGTTGCTGTAAATGGTCTGATAAAATTCTGTATGTAGTATTTAATCCTACATGCATGTATTAAATTTAAAAGTAAAAAGGTTTAACATTTGCCATAAAGTTGAAAGAGCTTATATTCTCAAGCTTCAAGGCCAAGAGGTTTTCCAGACGAAAGAGGATGATCATTTTCTCATCCACCCACTCAAACGTTTGACCCTTTATTCCCACTGTTATTATGACTTGGTAGAGTAACTGTGGTAGTATAACCTTCCACTGACCTGATTTAAAACCAAACTGATAAAACCAACAAGCTTCTTCATTCCTTTACAAGGTTTCTGCTGTTTTAAATTAAGACATTCAAAATCCATCTGATAACATTGCTCTGACAGGTGGTCTAAAACACAGCTCAGCCCTTTGGGAAAAGATTACGGCAGACCACGTACGCCTGATAAACCACAGAAATCATCACACTGACTTACAATATGTGTAATTACTTTAAATGAGATTGGCTTTAAACATTCGAAAAAAAAAACATTTGAAACTAAAATAACTACACATTGCATTTAAATAATGAAAGGCCTTTAGGTATGCATAGATGTGGCGTGCGATCTGGCTTGATTAAACAGTGAGAGCTGCTTTGCCCTACTGCCTGCCTTTATGACTGTGTATATCATGCTTATTTTTCTGTTTCTAACTATTTAAATTCAATATGCAGTGGGCAACTAGCTAGCTTTTACTGTCCAAGTCTCTATATAAGGAAAATAAAGAAGACCACATTCTGACTTGGTCCAGAGAAACAAATTTTCCTTGTCATAACTTGCACAAGGCAAGAATCACACTATGAATTTCACGGTACCAGCATGGACATTTCAGGAGATAACCTCTGCACAGAACCTCTGTACAGCAGCTGGCAAAGGTGACATTGAGTCAATATTCCCAATTCCACTTTTCAGAATAAACCTGTGACATTATGAAATGTACAGTATTGAATAACTATGCAAAAGTGAAATTAACACATTATCTTCTGGACATAAGTTCTTTATCTGTAGTTATTTTTACATTTCTGTTATTTGTATTCTGGTCTTAAAGAATTATGTAAAGGAATAAAATCTGATTTATTTACATGTGGACTGTGCAGAGAGTCTGGAAGACAAAGCTCAACTCTGTATCATAAATGAAATCTAGATCTTATAAACACACATACTATAAACATAAAGTCTGTTTTTAAAAAATTTAAAGCCAATATGTGAATAGCATCACATATGTGGAAGCCTCTTTCCATGTGAGTAGCATAGGAAGACAGTATACTGGCACAGGTTATGAGTAATAAATCCCATACTAATGTCATAAACCAAACATGTTACAATCAATCAATAGTTTGAAAACTCTCCACTATTTTAATAGTCACTGCATAGCCTAAATAGCGAAACACACACAGAAGGACTCACAGAAACACAAATAGCATGCACACATGTACTGACAGACTCACAGAAACACACACAACTGACTACAGAACATTAGCAGGCAGCATTCAGAGTCCCGGCAGTAAACAACACTCCCTCATGCTCATGAGGCAGGTGAGGACAGAGGTCTACTAATGGGGATGAATGAGACTCATCAGTGAAGGATAGAAAGATCGCTGAGGTGAGAGGAGAGGTACAGGTGTGCTGGAGCTCTGAGATGGAGGCGTTGCACTTAGAGAGGGGGGGAGTATAAAGGAACAGTAATCAGGGTAGCACACCATTTGTATTCATTATCACATTATGTTGAAGGGAGGAAATGTGTGCGTTCTTCACTGCTTCTAAACCAGCACTAATGGAGACGCACAATATGACTAAAGGGCAGCGATTGCTCGACATTTGGAAGCACGCTGCGCTAACAACTGGGCATTCATTTAAAACCTAACCAACAAGGCACACCAAAGAAATGCCTTTACGTATTTATAGGTGAACCTTTCCACCTGCGTTTGACCTAATCACTTAAGGTAAGCATCGTTTATCTCTGAACGATGTGCTGTTACTGTAGAGAACGGTTGGATTCATCCTTCTGCTGTGTTCTCTATATGTCTCATGTATTAGAGAGAAGTAAACACAGTTCATCACCATGTAGGGACGGTTGCCATGGTTTGTGGGGTTATTCTAAAGCTATTCTAATGCCAGACTCCTGATCTGGTAGAAATTACGCAGTTACTACTGACACCTTTGCTATTTTTTTGCTGAATAATTAATATTTAGTGTACTCCCGCAGAAAGAGGCCAGTAGAGGTGAATTAAACATGCCTACCCAGATGTGCTCTTTATAAGACCCAGGCTCCAATCTACAACAAGTCACTAATTGGAATTAGCAGTGCATCTTTTTAGTATGCAGTCCTAGTCTTGGCCTTTGGGGTGAAATTGTTCCTCACAGGTTGCAACCACAATTAAAACTATGCCCAGCATGGGCTAATGTCTAACAAGGTGAAGATGTGCAATTCAAATACTTTTACACTTTGACATACATAACTAGCAGTATGTCGGGCCTACAATCACTTGTCAAAGGTCTGTTATGGAGAAAGAGCAATACAGTAGGACACTGTTAGTATCATATGCATAAGGATTTTGATTCATTGACAACAAAACCTCCAAAGGGTTTTTCTGCCATCTACTGACCCAGGACCAGACTGAAGAGAAGCACAGGGATCTACCCTGGGGATCTACCTCAAGGATATGCCACAGGGATCTGCCTGCCCTTCTGCTTATTAGCCTCAATTCACCACATCCAGCCAACACTTATGACTCCTTCTGAAGTAGTTATACTTTCTGTGTATGTGTGTGTGTGTGTGTGTGTGTGTGTGAGTGTGTGTGGGTGTGTGTGTGTGTGTGTGTCTGTGACAACCAAACCTTCACCTACCAAAATCAGAGAACACGATGAGACTGTGAAAGGCCTTTTTGTTCTTTTTAGATTTGTTTTGCTCTGATAACACACTGAGGTACATTAGCCCCGTCTCACACATGCCTACCCCAAAACCCTTCAAGAACACTTACTCTCTCCAAATATTTGACAGCTTTTGCCAAACATTTGACTCATCATGCACTTTGCTTTCCTTAATTTACTAACGCTTTAAGTTCTGATGATCAGCTGACTATGCACTGGAGCAGCCAATCAGCCAATAATACTTTATCACAATTAGAAATAAGAGGTTGATTCCTCACAGCAATATGGCCAATGGGCTTTCGATTAAATGCAGTCTACAGTATTTAAGTGGCACTCTGTCAAGATGTGCTGGTTTTCTGTACCACAGCTCAGATCCTGGAGTAACAGATTTGAATGCACATGACAGGAGGCATAAATTGTTTTTAAAACAGTCAACAACAATGCTGCACCCACGTTACACAGCTTAATACTGAGCAGGGTGTTATATCACTGCCGCTATGGGAGCATATTACATTACCAAAAAATCTGAATTCTTATTTTAGTTGCAGATCAGATAAAATGTACTATAAAATTATACTGTTTAACTTCAATTAATTAGTTTCCTTATTGTGCCTCTCACACCTATACTGTGATAAAAATGGATAAATATCTGTACATTATGGTGCATATATTTTATTTAGTGAAGTATTTTGGCTGACGTTGAGGTTTTAATACAAACGAAAAACATGCAAAGTTATTAAATTGTGTGTGTGTGTGTGTGTGTGTGTGTGTGTGTGTGTGTGTGTGTGTGTGTGTGTGTGTGTGTGTGTGTGTGTGTGTGTGTGTGGTCTGTGATCCACTACCACCATCTAGTGGTTAATAAGGAACAATACATGGCAATAATCTGTCACTATATATGCAAGCTCACATTCTCAGATTTAACTCCCTGCTGGTTGTTACATAGATACCCTTATCTTCCTTGTTTATAAGCCAAAAATCCACAAAGCATTATTTTGAATGAAGAGACTGTTTTCTTGCTGTACATTTTACCTATATGTGAAATATCACCCAGTATGACACTGACTTTGCTGCTCCACTGCTCTTCCTGAAGGTGATTAAACTGTGAGAGGCACAAACAAACAGAGCAAACTAACCATGCAGCTCTGATATGACCTGATGGTGAACATCAGCATTGTCATGACTTTTATTTCATGAACAAACACCACTCAGATGTGCCACCTGGGAGGTATATGACTTTTTACATTTCCAAGCACACATTCACCAATGGCAAAATTAGAACAACAAGCTATTTACCAACCTTGTGATCTTCCCCATGCAGTTTTTAGGAATATCTACCATTCATATCAGTTACACTAATTACACTAGTGTTATGGGTGCACAATTACAGACTGTATATTCCATCTGTAGCCATGTGCTGGATGTCAGGTCCTTCTACCCTGTTCAGATCTAAGGACTACTGCAGACATGGTCTTATTTGGATGGTGAACCATCTTCAAAACAGAGCACAGACAATGGCATGGGTGTGGCTATGGTGTAGCTGTACCAGCAGAAATGTATACGGGTGTGTGTGGAGACATCTGTGCTGCTGCAGCAAGAAGACTGGTCTGCAACCCTTAAACATCCAGACTAGCATCCAGAACCCGACCGTTATGGCTAATGCAAAGTGTGCATGATAAAAGATGGGTTATAGTCTCGTAATTGTGCACGACATGCAGAGGTTTGGTCATGTACTGGCAGGTCTTCTGTAATACAGCTATTCAAAGTGACACTCACAAGTCGCCTGTGGCACTAGGCAATGAGCATGTGCTTTGTTCTTTAAGCTCAGGCCTATTTTAACACACATAAGAGTAAAGAGATGCCCTATATCAACATTTCTAGGTGTATCCAGCTATTCAAAGCGAGGTTCACTGGGCTACGTGTAGAGAAATCCATGCTTTCCAGGACCATTGTGGTGCAGTGCTGGTGACACCTGTGGGTGCAAGAATTACTTGTCCATCTTTTCAGAAATACTGCAGGTATGAACAGCATATACAGTCAAACATCTTTCTGTGATTCATTTCCACTATAATGGCCTCTACTGCACATCTGCAGCTAAGTTTAAAGTCCTGACTATATGTACTGCTTATGTGTAGAAAATCTGAGACATTGAAATACAGTTGCATTATCAATTATTATCTTTATCTGAACTGACACGTGATCAGCCAGCGAGCTACACCTCTTGGGGATAAAGTGGGTATACATAGTTTTACAAAAGAACTAAATGCAGCCTTCACCATTAATATAAGCCTTGTGATTGTTATTATGCCATTACAGGTGAAATTCATTAAAACATGCTGACATTATCCTTCAATAGGATCATTTCAAGAGCAGTTCATCTTCGGTTTTACTGACACTACCAGCCAGCACAGTTTTAACCTTCCAAAGTTCACGTAAATCAGCTCAGAGTCAGTAACTATGAAGTTGCTTTTTTTTTTTAACTAATGTTTTTATCGTTCAGCTAAAAGGCATCTTGATTAGGTCTTTTATAAATATGTGGAGTTTGCTCTAGATTTCTCTCTTCATAAAATAATATTAAAATAGATCTCTTCAGCTCTATTAAAGTCATCTCCCCATATTTTCCCAGCAGTGATCCAGTATTGCAGTAGGAGCAGATGTCTTGGCCTGGGTCTCACTACTGAACAGGATTACTTTCAGATGTACAGCCAAGTGTGACGGAAACGGCAAACTGCTTCTTTATTTCTGAATAAAGTGTTTGATGAAAGGTTCTCTTTGTCTGTAGAAGGCCACATGAAAGAAGGTTTCTCCCATTGACAAGTTGGCTTAGAAGATTAACTACTACTGCATTAATGATCAACATGACAGAGAATATTAAATTCTTCATATACTGTCACAGCTGTAAGTAAAAATCTCTTACCATCTGATGTCTTTTGACTCTAGAGATTGAGATTTTATGAGCTTAGCCTGTTAATTCAAGATATATCTGAAACCCAATAGTGCATTCCATGAATTAAATTTCATAAATGCTGTATGTTTTGATATCACAGACAAGCTCAATGAAAACTGTGTCCTTAAAATAAGCCCTAAATGTTTGTGAGAGATGTAAATATTATTGGGAGCAGACAAACAGCAGATTACATAACAATTTTCTTCTTTGAATATTTTACATCCTTTTAAAAAACACTGTAAACTGTTTGAAAGTGGGAAATATGGCTCAAAACATAGCTATTAAGTGTTTTCATTCTCACATGCTCATCTACATAAACAGGTGAAAGCAAACATTCATAAGCGTTTGTAATGGCAAAGTGCCCTTTCCTTGAATAATATTAGTAATACACAACACTGTACAGCTAACATTACCATAAAATCTGCATGACATGTATATTTGCTCAGTTTGAAGTAGACAAATCAAACAATGTCTATCCACTTATGATTTGCTTATGAAAGTACAAATCTACTTGTACTGTCATCTTACAATGTAAATAGAACAGAACGTTTGGGGATATAAAGTGTCACAAAGTATTTCTTATTCATTAATGGAAGCAGCCACCCCTCATACTCTCAGCCTCACTACCCCCTCTCACTCACAGCCAAGCCACACCCTCCCACTCTTAGCCAGGCCACACCTTCCCACTCTCAGCCAGGCCATGCCCTCCCACCCCTGGTCTAACCACCCCTTCTTACTCTCGGCCAAGCCACGCCCTCTCAATCTCGGCTTGCCATGCCCTCCCACTCTCAGCCTTACACTTAAGAGTTTGCCCTCCTATGCACAATGTGCTCTTCTGCACCTCTCTCTGGATGCCTATGCCTACATATGTAATGGTTATGAAAGACTGAAAAGATTCAAAACCTTTATGTGTACTCTTTTATATTTAATAAAATAATCTAACTTGCTCTTCCTGTCACTATCACATTCCCTTGATTTAATTTCAACAAAATTACTTTCCACTAATTTGCAGTTTATATCTTTTTTCTTTATTCAAATAATCAAAAATATCAAATAGGCCCTGGATAGACTGTATGTTTTAGGATGTTATAGGATGTTATAGTGAGCCACTAGGAACTTATATAAATACTTTTTACTCACTATACTTTGTCTAGCAGGACCTGGTGATAAAACCAACACTCAGTTGTGCCTTGTACCTTGTGTGCAGACCTCAAAGAAAGAAGTGGATCACTGTAACAAAAGAACAGCAATGAAGCAGTCAACTTGTTCTTTCATGAAGATTCATATAAGAGACCCTTTTTGGAAGCTGTAAAATGAAGTAACAGGCAATAAGGAAATCACATTAATTGGTTTAGTGAGGGCAAAATGTTCAGTAAAAATGTTCTGCTGGTTTCACAGGTAATTCAATAACACTGAAACAATGTTTGTATTTTTACCCTGAAAATACTACTAGTGCATAGTGAGTCCTTTTCATCTTTTTAAAGGTAGATATTTTGGTCTATATTGTAGAACCAGTGGCTAGTGAAACTGAAAGCCCAGCTGTATGGGGAGAAGTGAAATTATGGCAAGAAAAGTAACAGAACGGGTAATGTGAGGTGTGTCCAACAGAACAGGTGATGTGAGGTGTGTCCAACAGAACGGGTAATGTGAGGTGTGTCCAACAGAACGGGTAATGTGAGGTGTGTCCAACAGAACGGACAATGTGAGGTGTGTCCAACAGAACAGGTAATGTGAGGTGTGTCCAACAGAACGGGTGATGTGAGGTGTGTCCAACAGAACGGGTGATGTGAGGTGTGTCCAACAGAACGGACAATGTGAGGTGTGTCCAACAGAACAGGCAATGTGAGGTGTGTCCAACAGAACAGGTAATGTGAGGTGTGTCCAACAGAACGGGTAATGTGAGGTGTGTCCAACAGAACGGGTCATGTGAGGTGTGTCCAACAGAACGGGTGATGTGAGGTGTGTCCAACAGAACGGGTGATGTGAGGTGTGTCCAACAGAACGGGTCATGTGAGGTGTGTCCAACAGAACAGGTAATGTGAGGTGTGTCCAACAGAACAGGTGATGTGAGGTGTGTCCAACAGAACAGGTGATGTGAGGTGTGTCCAACAGAACAGGCGATGTGAGGTGTGTCCAACAGAACGGGTGATGTGAGGTGTGTCCAACAGAACGGGTGATGTGAGGTGTGTCCAACAGAACAGGCGATGTGAGGTGTGTCCAACAGAACAGGCGATGTGAGGTGTGTCCAACAGAACGGGTGATGTGAGGTGTGTCCAACAGAACGGGTGATGTGAGGTGTGTCCAACAGAACGGGTGATGTGAGGTGTGTCCAACAGAACGGGTGATGTGAGGTGTGTCCAACAGAACGGGTAATGTGAGGTGTGTCCAACAGAACAGGTGATGTGAGGTGTGTCCAACAGAACGGGTAATGTGAGGTGTCCAAATGAACGGGTCATGTGAGGTGTGTCCAACAGAACGGGTGATGTGAGGTGTGTCCAACAGAACGGGTGATGTGAGGTGTGTCCAACAGAATGGGTAATGTGAGGTGTGTCCAACAGAACGGGTCATGTGAGGTGTGTCCAACAGAACAGGTAATGTGAGGTGTGTCCAACAGAACAGGTAATGTGAGGTGTGTCCAACAGAACAGGTGATGTGAGGTGTGTCCAACAGAACAGGTGATGTGAGGTGTGTCCAACAGAACAGGTGATGTGAGGTGTGTCCAACAGAACGGGTAATGTGAGGTGTGTCCAACAGAACAGGTAATGTGAGGTGTGTCCAACAGAACAGGTGATGTGAGGTGTGTCCAACAGAACAGGTGATGTGAGGTGTGTCCAACAGAACAGGTAATGTGAGGTGTGTCCAACAGAACAGGTGATGTGAGGTGTGTCCAACAGAACGGGTCATGTGAGGTGTGTCCAACAGAACGGGTGATGTGAGGTGTGTCCAACAGAACGGGTGATGTGAGGTGTGTCCAACAGAACGGGTAATGTGAGGTGTCCAACAGAACGGGTCATGTGAGGTGTGTCCAACAGAACGGGTCATGTGAGGTGTGTCCAACAGAACGGGTAATGTGAGGTGTGTCCAACAGAACAGGTGATGTGAGGTGTGACCAACAGAACGGGTAATGTGAGGTGTCCAACAGAACGGGTCATGTGAGGTGTGTCCAACAGAACAGGTGATGTGAGGTGTCCAACAGAACGGGTCATGTGAGGTGTGTCCAACAGAATGGGCCATGTGGATCGTGTCCAAGGTTATGGAGAGCTTTTGAAAGTGAGCAGGAGGATGCTGCAATTTTGTCCTGAATTGGGAGCTAGAGGAGAGGGGGCTGGGTGATGATATACATTTCAGTAGGTCTGAACTACATGACGTGCTGTAGTTCTGACTCATTCAGTTCTTCAATAGGTCTGAACCACATGACGTGCTGTAGTTCTGTCTCATTCAGTTCTTCAGTAGGTCTGAACCACATGACGTGCTGTAGTTTTGACTCATTCAGTTGTTTTGTCGCTGGGTGAGACAGAGAGACAAACAGGAAACCCACTGCTGTGGGTTGTGAGGTCTCATCTACAACCAGCCAAGGGTTCCAGCAGGAAGCTGGAAGCTGTTGCAGCCAGGTATTAGGTACAAACACACAAAAGGAGGTGTTGGGTAGATATGGTGTTAATGTAAGGAATATGGAAGGATAAATGGTAGTAGATTTAGCTAAAAGGATAAAGATGGCTGTAGTTAACACTTACTTTAAGAAATGAAGAGCACAAGGTAACGTATAAGAGTGGGGGAAGATGCACACAGGTCGACTATATCCTCTGTAGGAGACGAAACCTGAAAGAGGTTAGTGATTGCAAGGTGTTCCCAGGGGAGAGTGTAGCTAAACAGCATAGGATGGTGATATGTAGGATGGTTGAGGTGAGGCAGGTACTAGGTAATGGTGGTGGTGTTCTGGATACCTGGGATGATACTTCAAATGCCGTGAGGGATGTGGATAGGAAGGTACTTGGTGTGACCTCAGGACAGAGGAAGATAGACAAGGAGTCGTGGTGGTGGAATGAGGAAGCACAGAAAAGTTTGAGAGGAAAGCGGTTGGCTAAAAAGAATTGGGATTTTCAGCGAGATGAATAAAGTAGACAGAGGTACAAGGAGATGTGTCGGAAGGCAAAGAGAGCAGTGGCAGAAGCTAAAGAGAAGGCATATAGCAAGCTGTATGAGAAGTTGGACACTAAGGAAGGGGAAAAGGATCTGTACAGATTGGCCAGACAGAGAAACCGTGATGGGCAGGATGGGCAGCAGGTTAGTATGATAAAGGATAAAGATGGAAATATATTGTCTGGTGAGGAGAGTGTCTTGGAAAGGTGGAAGGAGTATTTTGAGGAATTGATGAATCAAGAAAATGAAAGGGAAAGAAGGTTAGAAGAGGTAGAGGTTGTGAATCAGGAAGTGCCTCAGGTGAGCAAGGAGGAAGTAAAGGGCTGCACTTTGGAGAATGAAGTGTGGTAAGGCAGTTGGACCGGATGATATTCCAGTGGAGGCATGGAAATGTTTCGGAGAGACAGCAGTGGAGTTTTTGACTGGGTTGTTTAACAGAATCTTGGAAGGTCAGAGGATGCCTGAGGAGTGAAGACGAAGCATAATGGTGCCGATTTTCAAGAATAAGGGCAACGTTCATAGCTGTAGTAATTACAGGGGAATAAAGTTTACAGTCACAGCCTGAAAATCTGGGAAAGAGTAGTGGAAGCTAGGCTTAGAGAAGAGGTAGAGATCTGTGAGCAGCAGTATGGTTTCATGCCAGCTAAGTGCACCAACTCAGATCACTATCTATATGAACTCTGAGATATTTAAAAGAGCTCACCTGCTCGATTGTGTGCCCATGAATGGTCACAGGGTCAAAATTGCCAACTGACCGAGGGCCCAGCACCATTTCTACTGTCTTCATTGTATTTATCTCCAATTTATTTTTATCACACCAAGCCACAAGTTTTCCTACCGCCATACTATACATCATACTACATTGTGTGTTTGTTGACTTAGAGAAAGCTTATGATAGAATCAGGCATGAAAATGGGTCAGGGGTTAAAAAGGTGAGAAGACCGGGGGGCGGGGCATGTTGTGACGTCATGGGGATACGGCGACGGGGCGTTGACATGTGGGGGGGGCGTTGACATGTGACGTCATGGGTATACTGCGACGGGGGGGTTGGGGTGGCTGCTGGTGGCTGCTGGTGTACGGGGATACAGCGACAGGTGATGCCAAATATTACGGAGCTCGTAAGGTGACATCATGTAAAAAATATAATAACGCGTGGCCACGACTTACTAACGCATGCGAACGACTTACTAACGCGTGCGAACAAGATAATTAAGTATTACTTTATATAAAGCCAGGTTTACCTTCCTTGGGCAGTCAGTTCGCGAACATCCCTGGGATCTGCTTGCTTTGCTGTGAAAAAATAAACCACGCGTTAATAAGTCGTGGCCACGCATTATTTATTTATTTTTTACATGATGTCACCTTACGGGCTCCGTAAAATATAGTAAAATCCATAAAAAAAATTTTTTTGACTGTCATGTCAATGGATTCAATGTAAACGCAATCCGTAAACGCAAGAAGCCGCTTTCGCCATTCCGGATGGCTCAGTCAAAACCATTACGTCTTAATGAACCAATAAATACATCAGCGGCGAAAATTATTGTAAAAATACCAGGGTTCACGTGTTTTTATTTTATAGCATGAGATAAAGCACAGGGTAGACTCAAACGACAAGCGTTTACAACTTCATCTTCAACCTTTTCAGCCCTGGTGCGAATGTTATCACACGTCCCTGGATTCACCAGTTACAACTACAGACATACTAGAAAAAAATCTTGATTCTTATTTTATGTCACCGTTAACTACACGGGGTTGACGCGAACTTAATAGGCCCATCTATCTGCCTATTTATCACAAGAGCTTGTGGTTAGATCTGACAGTGTTCAACACTGTAGCGAACGGCAGTAACTTTGTTTTACCGCAAAATATGAAAACGATTGACCATTAATAACCCAATTAAAATGTACGATCTGGTAAATGTACGATCTGGTAAATGTAGTGGTAAATGTACGATCTGGTAAATGTAGTGGTAAATGTACGATCTGGTAAATGTAGTGGTAAATGTACGCTCTTCTGACTTGTCCGCGGTGTAGCACTAGGTCCTGCTTCTCGTCCCGCTTAGCAGTAAATGAATAACATGAATGAAGAACGTTGGTATGATTGAAACGCTATTTGGCCTCTATGAAGGTTCTGGGCGGAAACTACTGTTCACTGTCATTGAAATAGCCGATTTCGGAAGTGCTCTGTTTGCTTATTAAGTCAATATGATAATTAAAATATATACATATAATCTCCCGACCCCCCCCCCCCCCCCCCCAAACAAAAAACTCATCGGATCTACACGATTCACGTAGGTCACCCTTTTCAACTTCAAAACGGCGAATTTCGCCGAAAGGTGACAGATTTTCATGCCTGTAGAATACCGAGACAGGAGCTGTGGTATTGTATGAGGAAGTCGATACAGTGAGAAGTGTATGAGGAGTAGCAGAAAAGTATGTGAGGGTGGTGCAGGATATGTATGAGAATAGTGTGACAGCAGTGAGATGTGCGGTAGGAATGACAGACGGGTTTAAAGTGGGGGTAGGACTACATCAGGGATCAGCCCTGAGTCCCTTCCTGTTCGCAATTGTCATGGACAGACTGACGGACGAGGTTATGCCGAAGTGCCCTTGGACTATGATGTTTGCTGATGACATTGTGATCTGTAGTGAGAGTAGGAAGCAGGTGGAGGTGAGCTTGGAAAGATGGAGATATGCTTTGGAGAGCAGGGGAATGAAAGTGAGCAGGAGTAAAACAGAGTACATGTGTGTGAATGAGAGGGCAGATGGTGGACAGGTCCAGGTACAAGGAGTTGATTTGGTGAAGGTTGTTGAGTTTACCTGCTTAGGGTCGAGGGTACAGAGTAATGGAGGAAGTGAAAGAGAGGTAAAGAAGAGAGTGCAGGCAGGGTGGTGTGGATGGCATAAAGTGTCTGGGGTGATCTGTGATAGAAGGGTGTCGGCTAAAATGAAAGGAAAGATCTATAGGACAGTAGTGAGACCTGCTATGTTGTATGGACTGGAGACAGTGGCACTGACAAAGAGACAGGTGAGGGAGATGGAGGTGTCTGAGATGAAGATGTTGAAATTCTCATTTGGAGTGATGAGGAAGGATAGGATGTGTTTTAGGAGTGAGATGTCAGCTAACAACATTGTGTCAAGAGTCCTTTATCATTATTTATGCTGCAGCACAGTATGATATCTCTGCATTAACTGCATATCAAGCCATTTTTTTTCTTGAGGACTGCAGCACTGATAAATGGCAATAACATAATGAGTGTAGTGGGGAAGGATGGGATGTTAGGATCACTTGTGTTGTGTGTAACAAGAGAAGGACGAGGATGTGGTGTAAAGGTTAATTTCAGCCAGCCTCTATGAAGTCTTAACAGTTCAGCAGTCTTGAGTGCTTTATGTATTTTAGTTAGCCAGAGTGTATCATACTCATGCTTTGCAGTTATAGTGCTTATGGTGGTTTTAAAATACAAAATGTGCCCAACTTGTTATGTCCTAGTGAAACAGCAAGAGAGGTTTTTCTATTTCTTTTAGTGGCTCATTCAGCATTTAAATGCCAGTGTTTAATCTGATTTTTGCATGAAATTATGCATATTATGCATATAATAATACATTATACATCTTTGTTATAGTCTTCTCTCTTCCTGCTATTGCTGTTATAATCATAACCATAACGACAATAATGCAGTTATTATTATGCTGTGACATAAGAGTTGTGACTTTTTGTGACTAACCATGCCCCAACTGGACTTGTCACCACGCAGAACATTGATGCTTAGAAATACAAACAAGTCGTCATATATAAATTAAGGTTCGTAAAATTTCATTTACTCAACATGTGAAGTAAAAGGGACCTTACTGCTTTGTTGTCGACCAATGGCAGTCTTATCACAAAGCAGTCCGTTCGTGTCGCTATTCGTCTGTGAGGTCTCCCTACACTATGACACAGTGGGGGTATTTCTGAGATGATTAGGTAGACTAATTTCAGTAAACCACTCAACAGGATACAGCAGCACCGCCCCGTTCTCTCCCACTTGTTTGTTTCAAGTTAAATCCATCGCAGCCGTGCTCGATTGACACTGTCTGCTGATCTGCTACTGCGGCTGGCTCGGAATAACAAGGCAGTTTGTTAATACCCGTCTATCGGGGCTCTCTCCGATTCACCCAACGAACAAGAGAACGATTAAAAAATCCAACAAGGCAGTCTGTAACACCACGCAGCTCAAGTTCCTCACCCAAGGATGGCTTCGGGGGAGCTTTATGAGGTACTCTGCGCTCCTGTCAAAGGGCTTTACTTCTTAAATTTGACGAATGAAGGAATTAGGAAGTAAGGGGAGGTCCTCGCGCATGCAAACACCGAGGTCCTGAGCCCTTTAATAGGCGAAACTCTCCAACCTCCATGCGATGTGTAGTCGAGATCAGGCGCCGAGGGGCTTCTTTTTCAATTTTTTCCGCCTTACTCGCTGAGAATTCATATTCTTATGGTTGATCAGCAAAGCGCCGGGTGAATTCCAGTAGGCGAGCTCATTCAGAGACCGAAACTTCCCGACAGCAGTCATAAAAGTCGTGATAAAGTGTAATTATGGTTGATTAACTGACCATTGAATATGGAGTGATCACTGACGGGGAGATGGGCTGCACGTTGCGCATGCACTTCTTGCTCAACGCTAGTCTCATATTCTTGTGTTCAGGTGTTTGCAGTGGGTCGTTCATCTAACTTTTAATATCTAACTTTTAATGATTTGTAATAGTTGCAAAGATACTTGGGTGTCAGATGTGACAACGCTTGATTGGCTCTTGGAACTGAGTGAAATTTTGGGACAGTAACAGTACTATAATACGCTGTGACTAAGTTTGTCATTTGCTACTTAGTCCTAACGAACTTATTTTGAAACAGCTTTTTTTTACTGCTGATCAACTTTCAGAAACAAATGTTGCCACAATAATGTATGCGCGTCTGGGGCTTTGACGGCTGGCCGTGTGGCATGTGTCTTACTCGCAGAAAGCTGATGTCATGGCGCCCATGTTTCAGTTTCTTTTGACGGCGCAACGTTAATGGTTTCAAGCAAGTTCAGCTTAATCACCTCTCGGATCATTGACTATTAGCACATGCCATCAAATGATTTCTGCACTCTTGCTTTGTGAGACGAGTAGAAAAGTTGTGGGAACGAGGAACACGTGGGGTTGACGTTTAAAGGCTGTTAACCTATGTAATATATTCCCCAGGGTGTCACATAGACACGTAGTCTCATAGGATTAAACATGCGATGGTCCGAAGTGTTGGACAGTACCCTGGGGAATGTCCCACAGGTGTCTTCGGAAAGCGTCAGAAAAGCAGACTATGCCGTCCTCATGTAGCATGTTGTCTATTGCATGTCCAGAATGACTGAAAAATAACCCGACAATCTATTCGTGGAAAAGGATATATTCCATTTTGTTTAACTGCTTACATTTCTCTGTCTGATTTTCGTAGCTTAAACGTTTCTATTTATTTACCGCTAAGTGTTAAGCTGTTTTTTAATTGTGGTGCATTATTTTTAGATCTTTTGCATATTTCGTATTTGGCCTACGTTTTTCATATAGCTAGAAACACAAGCACCTGTTTGTTTGCAGGTTAACATATATTGCAAAATGTTATCCTTTTATAAACGTAAAATGTTATATGTAAGCTTAAGTTGACTTGACTGAACTGGATTTGCTGAGTCTTGATCACCTGTCTATGAATGATCACCTTTTGTTCAAAACTTAGCTGTGACTGGTTTTGTACACTGTCTGTTAAATTGATCACAAATGGTTTTCATAAATTCAAGAAAAATGTGATTGGTGCTTTATTAAGGTTTTGCAAACATGAGCCCATCTTATCTTGGATTCAGGTTTAGATTCTCTCTGTGGCAGGGATTCCTGAGTAGGCCAACATCAGGAGTAAATGTGCTGGATTGTTAAGCATGCTTGGTCATATATTGATTGTTTTTTTTTTATGAACGATCAGAAAATGTTAAATGAACTAATATTGTTTTTATGTTTTTTTGGTTGTAAAACTTTTTAAAACCAAAGACTAAACATAATAGTTGCTTTTAAGCACACAATGCATCTGTAGCTCTTCTTATGAAGAGTTACTTTCCTGTTTTTGATGTGACCCCAACCCTAATCTTTGTTTTGTTGTTCAGATGAAAAGCCTCTGATTGGCTGGACTGCAGGTGTTGGGGGTTATGTGCAGGTGGACACATACGCAGTAAAACCATAAGGGAAAAGCATTAGGCAAAAATATGTGGATATAATCCATAGCTATAAACAGTTATAGTGACTATTTTCACCTGAGCATCCATGTATCTTGGTTGAAAAAAATATTGGTGTGTGATCTGCATGGATGCTATAACTTGGATGAATCCTGTGATAAAGAACCAACTTGGCCAACATGTTATTTTGTTTATCAAATGACTAGGCCAGACAATATTCAGAATATAACAGAATACCAGAAGAAGTGGATGAAATTCAACACGTGTTACCAAATTTAAAAAGAGTAATAAAAAGAACTCAAGAATCATACACTTTGCTATAATTTTACCAAAATCTGTTGAACAAGGAATTATAGTTGTTCATACCAATTTATTATATAAACATTAAGAAAAAAGAAAATCCACTAACTTGTGGTGCATGTTTCTGATGCAGGGGGGCTGTGCTTGTGGATTCATGTGCAACATATAGACAAGTGTAAAGAAACCTAAGTGAAAATTACAAGTCATCACATTTTAAAAATCAGATAAAGGTATATTTTACCTACTGTCTGATCATATAAAGCATATGTTGAGTGCACTTGTTTAGATCACCCATGAAGCTGGGGTTAACACCTCACTAAGGTCACTGCTGATGGCATCAGATTAGTTGCAGATTTTTTCCTTAACATTTAAGGAACTCACACATGAATGCTTTGTCAGCTGTTAATTTGTAATATTTGATGTAATTACATCTCTGCAAGTTTTGGATAAGTTTCATTTATTTAAGTTGAAGACAGAGGTTAAGGGTAGCTCCCTTACCTGAGATCCATTATCTTTTAAAAGCAATTAACATTAGATACATTAATAACGATCTTCTAAAAGCAGTTATCTTTAATTACATTAGTGTATTTTTTATCAATACTAAACCAAATGCTATCTGATCATCATGAATCATAATACACGATTAAGTAATTCAAATCTGCTTTGTAAAAGCTATTTACCTATCATATCAACGTGCACTTTTAACCTTACTTATGCTTTATGTCTGGTGTGGTTAATTTTCTAAATTGCTCCATTTTTAAGCTCCTATGTGTGGAATACAAGCAGGTGTGAAACACTTTTTCCCCTATAAGTGGTCTTAATTCTATCTGTAATCATACTTTACTTTAGTTGGTGATACTATGATAATTACTTTGGTGTAAATAAACTCTCTGGTTTGTTTTGGGCCTCAGTGAAAAATGGCATTGTTTATGCTGTAAGCATGAAGAACTTTATAAGCTAAACTGGTCCCCATCTCTCACCAGTTTATTATGCTGTTAATTTCCTCTTGTAGACTACAGAAAAATCCTCAAATGCAGCCTAAACACAGATCTATATTGGTCACTTATTGTGACCAATGAGATTGAAAGGGAAGCTTTCAATCTCATTGTACATGTGTATAATGACATAAAAGGCATTCTATTCTACTTATACACCAACACAAGTTACATATGCATAGAACACTGCATGTGAACAAAGTGCATGAATGTAATTGAACGGGCTAGACTGTGTTACTGTACATATTGTACACTGGTCCCAGACCTCTTTTAATAAGTCATACAAATTCATAGAAATATGGAAAAGAAAGAATACAATCATGTTGTCCCATAATTCCTCAGAATAATTGCATAACCTATAACTAATATGGGATTATCATAAAAGGTCTATAGGTGTGCGTCTGATGTTGGGAGAGACAACTGTTATCTCCATGCTAATGCTGGTCTTATGAATAGATTAAAGTATTATTGTCTTTCACTGATGTGTGGCTTTTATGGAACTGAGCTAGATACAGTGATTTGCCCAAAGAAGTGGGCACCTTGATCATGTTCTAAAATATTTTGTTATATTTATAGCTACTACTTAACAATGTGACCAGGACACAATGCCATGGAGTGAGCAAAGAGTTCTATGCAGAATAAATTTGAGGTTGGCTATAGAATTGGGACATCAAAAGATGTTGTGTGAACTGCTTAGCCATGCTTAATAACATATAAGGTAGAAAAGATGAAAGGCACATCAGGTCCATAGCTTTAGTGAGAACTGGTCAGCAAATGCATCCCAGCCACCCTGAAAACATACTGATAAACCAATATTCTCACTAACTAGTGTCCATACACTTCAGAATCATAATTTGAGCTGGTCGTGCGTTCGTTGTAAATTTTAGTAGGTGTATACCACTTTTGGTAAAAATAAAGATTTGATCATGGTCCTGATCCTGCTGGTGGATGTTGCTATTGTGTCCTGGACCATGTCATTAGCAGAAGCATTAATAATTGTAAGGGTACAAACGTGCTGATGGAAGTCTGCGACATTATATCTCGAGGAATGTACATCTCGCGCGTGTGAACACATTTTTGCACATTATTTTTATGATCTGGGAAACGTCCCGAGGGCTGTGGTACAAAATGAGCACAACACAGTTTTTCCCAGAAGAAAACTAGATATACTTAATCAACCGTTCAATCATGTTTAATCAGTGCCAGTAGAGCGGATAGACGATCCACACGCTCACACTGGAAGGTGACACAGAAACCAGGTGCATTTACTGCGCCCGCTGGTCCAGCTGCGTATCAAGAGATATACTTCGCACCCGTTACATAGTTGTTCACCCATGGCTCTAGGATCGCATTTTCTTTGAGTTTGCTATTTCATATGATTGTAAAACTGTGCAGGAAACATATGTAGATAGAAAGACTAAATAAGAATATTTTCCGGGTAGGCTGCACTGGAAGGGATGAAAGATTTAAACAGGCCACGTATGGGCCGTTTTGTTCAATGTTCGACATTTTGTTTGATACGTTATTAAAACTAGTTGCACGTTAATTGTCTAAACAAATGGAAGCTAGGGGTATCATACGGCAGAATAAAACAACAGAAAAATGTTAATAGACCCAGTCTACATAATTTAGTAAGCTAGCGTGGTTTTTTTTTTCTCTTCTGCTTTTAGATAGAGATTTTTCTTCTGATTGGAAGTGGCAGTTTTCTAAGGTCCGGAGCTGGTAAGCCAGATGTGATTTAGTTCGATATTGTTAAACCTGAGTTGAACAACAACCACCTTTATGGCGACCTTTCCTTCAAGACCCAACAAACAGGGCGATTAAAATCGCGGACTGAAAGCAAATTAGTTCATAGTTGACACTGAGAACGTGTCCTTAGTATGACTGAATCCCGGTGTAGCATCCGCGGTGTCGGTCTCTGTGGGCCTACCAGTACACGCGCGAGGACTCGGCTCTTCTGTAGTTAGAGGGAACTACAGGATCCAGAAGCTCCTTCGGTAATTTCCAAAGTAAATCCATTAAGTAGTCTATATTAATCGAGGAATTTCATGTGATGTTAATTAACTTTACGATCGTACTAATATAATAATATTGCTAAGATTCCTATTAAATTTGAGATGAATCGTCAGTTATAGTCATTAGCTAAGTACACAGCGTTGAATACCAATAGTATTTAAACTGTGTCCAATTAAAAACATAAAACAACTATCAGATAGTTTAGCATTGTAGGTATTCTTTCAGCACTTGTTGTTTTATGATGATGATACCATTATTGTGGCACATAAAATAGGCTCAGAATCTGCCATTCAAAACACAGGAGAGCAAAACAATTCACAGGAATCCAGGACCCAAACATGCAAATCCCACTTTAACAAGATGAACAGAGGTCCAGAGTGCTCATGTCTCAGTAAGCACCCAATACTGACAGAGCCAGTAAGCCATGTGTTGTTGATCCATTAGATTATTTCGTTTGTAAAGTCATCTTTACGTATATATATTGGTCCTATATTACATACCATCATTTTGTGTGTCATTTACATATTGATCAAAACATGAATTTCAGATTGTTTTGACAACAAATTGCCAGATAGTGACACTGGACATAAAAGTTTATATCTCATTGTGAAAGTGGATGTTGCACAAGAAAAAAGTTTTTCAAGCTGCAGTAGTTGTGTTTAATCTTCTTATGCCAGAGCCTATGGCAGACTATACACACGCCAAATAATTGTTAGGCAGGGAGGTAAGTGTTATTGTAGAAATGTTTCCTGTTTAGCTAATACAGCCAGACCATGTTGAAAAATTGCAGTCGCTAATTAGAGTCCGGGGCAGTCATTTATATATGTCTTTCCTCAGAGCAACTATATTAGTAATTGCTACCAGCATGTAAAGACAGTTTAACCCCTGTGATGAAAATAAAGTGCTTACATCAGCTCTGAATTGAAAGTGAATACATGTGAGAAGTGGATACAGCTGTGTACAAACATAATCTTCTCCCTGTGTGAGCTTAACTAAACTTTGGAGACAGCCCAAAACCTGGAGACACTCTGAGAACTTTAGGTTTGTTAAGAAATAAAAACATACTGGTCAACTTAGAAATAGCAAATCTTCTGGCAAATGGTAGCCCATAGTAGAGGCTGAACAAAAACACTTCCACGTAGTTGTTCAGGGCCAAAAGGAATGTTCTTCAGTGGCAATCACCTGACATGAGCCGCACAAAGAACTCACTTCACATACCAAAGACAAAAAAATCATTTTGATATAATATTAGACTTATGTATTACATCTGAAATTACAGGATTGCATGTGTCATACACGTGTCATTTACCCAGTGCACATGTAAATGCATTCAAATTAAGGCTGACGCTCTGTACAGAAACCTCATAGGCATTGGGGTCATTCAGCACTCTGTGTGGTGGACTGTAGATTCAAAACCAATTGCGTCATTGTCCAATTGCAGTGACAGGTGGAATAACACCCTTGTTCAATTCTGAGTTGTCCTAACCTTAGATAACAGACATCATATCTTTCATGATTTTATGTTGTGAAGAGAAACTAAGCTAAATGGGGAAACCATGGGGGAAAGAACAAGCCATGTGCTAAGCCACCAGTGCAGTTGAAAAGGTAACAAGCATCCTGTTGATAGTGATCCCATGTGCTTGATTAGGTGATCATCAGGATGTGAGAGCACCTCTTCTTTTGATTTTGGCAGTGTAGTGGTCTGAAGCAATCCACTTTGTGTTAACGCCACGCTAGAGAGAAAAGACACTACATAAATTATCTCTATTAACAAACCAGTGAAGCACTAAAAAAAATGAGGAAATTGGCGATCCACTAGAGTTTGTTGTTGCTCAGTGAATATGGAAATGGTTATGAGAGCCTTTGGAAACCAAATCATGGTAAAGTCAAGAAATGTGAAGTTCCAAGAGTGGACATCCCAGCAAATTCCCCTCGGGGTCAGATACCATGTGAAATGTCGTACATGTGTGATTCACCCAGTGCACACATAAATGCATTCAAATTAAGGCTGAAGCTCTGTACAGAAACCTCATAGGCATTGGGGTCATTCAGCAAGGCCATATTTACAAAGAATCCCAGAGCTGCATCCAGATATCTCCAGTCGTCATGCTAACATGACTGAAAAGATGGGAAAAGACTGAAGAGTAATGTGAAAGTCACCTCCTCTCAAATAGAACGTGGCGGTGTGATGTGGGTTTGCAGACCCATAATATTTCTGCAACAGCGAGTTTGGATGCAAAGTGAAGATATTTGCTGATTATGCCTAATATTTTCCAAAAACCTCAGTAGTACCCGAGCACTGTGAAATCAAGTAGAACATCAACTACTCTTTATACCATTTAAAAGTGAAGCTATCTGTCTGACCACTGAACCCTAAACCTGTGCCAAGCAACAAAACAATGGTCCCATGCGCACTACAATTTCACTGTACTGTGTATAGTGACAATAAAAGGCATTCTATTCTATTCTATTCCATTCTATTCTACTAGAAAATCTTCAACTGACTGGTTGGGAAAGAATAAAATAAAGGTGTTTGATTGGCCAAGTCAAAGTTGAGACCTCTGTTGAGATGCTGTGGAGGAACCCTTTAAAGCGCTGTGGAAACGGATGTAAACAAAATGCAAAGTTTGGCCATATTTCTTCTAAATCAATTTGAGAGACCAAAAGAATGCTGTATGCTTATGCACAAATTAAGCCCTTTGCTATATCAAATTTCATTCATGAGGGAGAGAGACAGAGAGAGAGAGGTACATGTTTCAATTTCATTTTTCCTATCACAGAATGCTTTATTATCAGTGTATTTTACATGAGATGCACACTGAATCATTTTGTATAAACACCTGTTATTTAGTGACTTAGTGACTTTAGTGATGAATCACCCCCAGAGTTTTAAATGCAAATACATTTAAATGGGAATATTTTAGCTCTCAGTTAAAGCTCCACGAACAGTTCTGTTTATGCCACAAGTCAGAAATCTTTAATATTATACCATAAGATAGAAAGATAGATAAAAAATTGTAGTAAAGTACACAAAGTTCATTTGGAACAGAGGTCCTTCTTCTGCTGTGCATATATATAAAGATGAATCGTGCTTTATGTTGTGGTCATATATGAAAACAGATATAGTTTATTTATTTATATGTAAAGTTGCTTTCTGTTGTGTAATTATTGTACGTCAGAGACAATGAGCAGTTGTGTTGCATCGAGTGTTGATGTGTTTGCAGCAGCACTGTTTGGAGCAGTCCAGTGATTAAGGGCGGAGGGACGGTGGTAGCATGGCTGAATAGGTGAACAGTCCTCTACCAAGGCCAGTTGTGTTAAGGATGGCCAAAAGAAAACTGGGCAATCAATATTACTCCAATTTAAAATGAGGCTGTGTTTGTTGATACTCACTGTGTGACACAGCATTTTGATCTGAGAGAAAGCTCATTCTGCTTTGAGATTCAACAACCTGGTTCTTCCATTTACCTCTTCAGACATCAGCTAAATTAAATACTAGGTGCTCTTTCAGGTAAATGACTTAGAATTTTGTATTATGAAGAAAAAAATGTTGCCAACACAGCTATAACAAACAAACAGACTTGTTGGTATAAAATTTTACCTCAGGGATGTCGGGCTTTGTTTGTGTATGGCCACGAGTTTAGTGTTGTTGTTCTAAGAGTCCTGATTCAGTTCACCAGCTCATTACCACGTACAAGTTGATTTTGACGCAGAGAAAAAGGCAAAAAGAGTGTAGTGCCATGACTCTCTGTGAGACTGAACCCCCCATTTGTTTAGCAGATGGTTGAGCTCCTAACTGCTGTGTTTTAAATTAGCTACTTCAGTACATTGTATCAGACCTTGACAATAAATGTGCTGTTAAGGATATGGCAAGATAGGGGTATAGAGCCGTGTTTATGGGCCCTTATCTAAACTAGACAGAAGGTGCTGACAGCGCAGTCTGTTCCAAAACATACAGCAAGATTTAAGCTTTCTCCTCCAATAGACAGAAATGGAGTATTCTGTGTAATACAACCAGGCTTCTGTTATGACCATATTATGGGTTTGATTTTGATAGTATTGGTGGTAATGATAGACATGGTGATAAAAACACTGATGCCAGGAACGTAGGAGCTACAGAATAAGAACTGTGGCTGCATGATGGAGCACGACTGACCTACTCAGTCAAACCCTCTGTATCCTCATCAGAACAGCCCTGAGCTGTTAGGCTGATTAGAATGGCCTTGGGAAAATGTCAACAGCACTGCAAATGGATCAGAATAATTCTGATTAACGGGCTGTTGGACACAAATGTTTAATTTTGTGGTCCAGGAAATGGATTCTGTCATATGCTCAACATTTGGCATCTAGCATATGATTTCTGCAACCAAGCACCATATTAGTGGCTCTTGCTTGCTGATTGATGATCTTGTGTTTTAGATTGACTTCGTTTGCTCTTAGTCTCTGTCATTTTAAGGCATGTGGATTGCGCTGAAATACAAGCCCATGATGCCGTATGTCATGATTCTCCATCGTGAAAACCAAAGAAGCAATTAATATCTGCAAAACTATTGCTGCTGTATGAGTCATCTGTGAACAGCAAGTCTTTTATTCAGATGTATTGTGGTACATCTGGAAGTACTTAACAGCGTCTCCATGTACTTCACCATATTCTCATTTTGCCTTCACTGTGCCCTGGATTTCAGGTGGTAAATGAAATTGATTTGTGATTCACAAACCCACTCCAAGTTATTCATCTTTTTTATCTGTAGTAGTGATCTTGTTGGTATTGTGGGTGCTGAGGTCATTAATGTTGTATATAGATTCATGTTTTAGTGACTGATGGTGGTGGAGTGATTATAGCAGTGAGTAGCACTAGTTGCTGCTGAAAAGTGAACTAGTGTACAAGTGAGCTGCTTACATTTCATTAAAGACAAACCATTGATGCTAAACTGAATAAGTGGCAATGACAACATGGAACAAATCCAGTTTTTAAGTATGCGTGTCATTGTTAATGCCCAGAAACTCATTTTCTTGTGTGGTTCCTCTGGATCAATGTCTCAAATTGATTTTTGTGGCGAGACGCTGGTAGCAAATGCAATAATGTGCTTTCATTCAGAGAAATAAAGCATCAGAACGCAAATGCTTGTGAGTAGTAACTGAATTGTAATTGTATGGTATTAGGCAATTAGCCAAGCAGATTCTTTTATGTCATCACAGCTGTATATGGTGTGCAGTGCACAGTGAGATGAAAGAAAATTTCTCCTGGACCCAGTCTCAAGATCATGCATTTATTAAAGACATACACAGCTCTGACAGCACATAGGTGGAACTGAAGTATCTGTTCAGGAGGCAGAGTAGAAAGGTGGAGAGGAGAGGATCTACAGAATCTTGTCATCTACAAGACATTTGACACTGAAATCATTTAACATTTGTGTGGTGCCACTAAATATTATTAAAGGCCCTGCACATTTGTTGTTGTTGTTGTTGTTTTTAATCTGTGAAAAATAAATATATCCACTTAATGTTCCAGCTGAGTTACAAATTTCCCCCTAAAACAACATGAAAATGGGTGTTTTTACTTTTATTTTATCTGTAATTTACATAACAGTTAGTTATCATTAGCTTGCCATTTAGCAGGTTAACCAGATCTAGCTAAATAGCCTTGACTATACACGGCGGGAGCTAACTTTGGAAAGTCAGTAACTTGACAGTTAAAAAAATGGCAAGGATATCATATATCACACATTTATATAAAAAAGAAATTTGAGCTAAACAACATAAAATTAGATAACATGAGCCTGCACAATTTGATATATCCTCTCATTGCTACATTGAGAATATAACAAGATTGACCAAGTTCTCCTCCACAGTGCCTCTAGGAAGTGTTGGCAAAGCTGGAAAGCTTTAAGCTTTAGATTGCTGCCAATTCTAAAGCTGTACTGAGTTCAATTTTCAAATGAATGTGCAGTAAATCGCCTGCTACAATCTCTTGTGTTTGGTGTCACTTCATCCCCAGAAAGAGATTTCAGCCATTTTGATTATATGATAATAGTAACCTTTTCCCCCACTTGTATTCTAAAACTGAGCACTTGTATGCATGTGCCATCTCTGTTACTCAAGTAGAATGATGAGGAGTGATGGGGGATCAGTTGATTTCACAGATGAATAAGTAATATAAGGTAGCTTATGTTTCCCTACAGCCAATTACAGTTATCTGTGACATCAAAGGTAACACCAAAAAAAAAGTAAAATAAAAAAAAAAAAACCACAAAATTTCAAGGTTTTTTAATGGACTCTGCAGTGCTCAATAAATGAGCTGAAACAGAAGTATGAAGGCATTCACGTACTTCCTGCTAATGTAACATTTTGAGGAAGGAGGAGGAAAACTGCAGGGCCTTTAATGGTTATGGACCTGAGAGGAATCAAAGAGTGTCCTGCGGCAGTGTGATTACATCACTCAGAGTGTCGTAGTGCTGCTAACAGGAAGTTCACACAAAATATGTGGTGTTCAGGAGTCTGACAGCTAGGGGGTAGCAGCTGTTGGCCAGCCTGGAAGTCCTCGAGCGGATGCTGCAAAACTTACTGCCGGATGACGAGAGAGCAAAGACGCTGAGGCAGGGGAAGGGGAGGGAGGAAATGTTCTCAGTGCGAGATGCTTTCTGGATGCTGTGTGGGTGGAAGATGTTCCTCATGGGGGGGGGGGGGGGGGGGGGGGTTGAGGTGTTCAGATGTCCAAAGATGCTGCAGCCGCCAAACCAGACAGTGACGTAGCTGGTCAGGAAGCTCTCTATTGTGCCGCTACAGGACATGGTGAAGGGGGAATGTTTTGTCTTGAGGAAATGTATGACCTGCTGTGTTCTCTTGTCTAGAGAGCTAGTGCTGGTAATCCGCACAATTTATTCCATGATGTGATCTCCAAGGAACTTGGTGTTCATCACACTCTACTGTGGAGCCATTTCGTCAGCCAATGACATAGCCAGACTGAGCTGGCCATTCTTCCTTTTGCAGGTGGAGCGGATTGTGGACAAGCGAAAGAACAAGAAGGGAAAGTGGGAGTTCCTGATCCGGTGGAAGGGCTACGGGAGCAAGGAGGACACGTGGGAACCCGAACATCACCTGCTGCACTGCGAGGAATTCATAGACCAGTTCAACAGTCTGCGGCTGCAGGGACGGCGGTCAAAGCCAGCCAAGCATAGCGCCACGACGGGCCGCTGCACCACCCAGCCTGGGCTCCACGACACCACCAAGCCCCGCGGGGAAGGCCACAGAAAGAAAAGGACGAGTGGGGCGGGAGGAGGGACGGGGACGGGGAATGTTGGAGGGAACCCGACCCTGAGCGCACCACAGAAACCAAGAAAGGTGTCCGCGAACAAACTGTGTGGTGACAGAGTGACTAAGCCTATGACCTACAAGGGCTTGTCTGCAGGGTTACAATTCGTACCGCCCATGCGGGGTTCCACTAATGGACTACACAATGGAGAAGTGGACCCCCTCCATTACAGGACTAGTGCCGCAGGCCAGGGTGTGCCCAGCAGCAGAGTAGAGAAGATGATTGGAGACATGGACCCCAGTGGAGCCACGTCAAAATTAAGAAATGAATTAGGTAAGGCTGCTATCCTTTATAGTGTGTGTGTGTGTGTGTGTGTGTGTGTGTGTGTGCGCGTGCGTGCGTACGTGCGTGTGTGTGTGTATATCTATCTATCTGTCTGTCTATCTGTTATATGTATATATATATATATATATATATATATATATATATATATATATATATATATATATATATATATATATATATATATATATATAGTACCTTTCGGGCAAATTGTTCATTCTTTACTAATTATTATTCCTTGAAGGATCATCAAAGCTTTAAAGGAGCTGGTATTAAAAATAAACACCGAAAAGAACACAGCAATATTTGTGTTCAGTAAACTGAACAATCAAATTTATTTGTTGTGCCCAAATAACCAGTTATACGAGTCCCACACTTTTTAAAAAATAGATTGACTACAGAATCTCTGAAACATCTAGGCCTCTAGATATTCTTGATGTGAACAAACATCACTGGAGAAATTACTTCCTGCTCTGTTAAGATCTAAACCGGTTTCATTGCACCAAGATGTTTGAGTTTTAGTGATTCATGACTTCATGAATTGTTTAATTTCTCCTGTAAAACATATCTGATTTAATTAAAAGCATTAACTAATCTAATTTAAAGCATTAAAATGAATGAAGTAATCATCCAAACACATTCTAGGTTATGGTGTTTAACCATAACTTGTTGTTTGATATATAGATTTCAACCAATGATTCCATATGTGTTTTAATGTCTGTTCCAATTGTGATTTTGCAATTTTGTCCATTTATTATTGTCCTTTCTAAAGTTCATCATCTGTAATACAAGCTGTGATACAGATTTGAATGGCAAAATAGTCAGACCATGTGTACCATTCTCTGTATATAGAAATTCATAAATCATTGACAGGAAGGTATACCTACATACATTAATAATTTGCTGTCAGAAAAGTAAAAAACAAACAAAAAAAGAACTAAACTATTCTTAAGGATTAAATGTATTCTGATACAAATAATGGAACTTTAACTGATTTTAAAATAAGGCATAAGATTTGGCTGTTGTTTATTAGGTCTAGCGATTTTTAATCTTTTAAGCTGTTTATTCCACCACACCAACATAATCTTCTCCTGTTAGCCTACTTTAACAATGACAGTTTAAAGAAAAGAATTGTTGTTAAAGTATAAGACAACTTGTGAGATTAGTGATAGGAGAAAAGTGTAGTTTACTCCTTAGTCCCTTTGAGGAAGTGGTTTCTATGGTAAGCACATGATTTAGTAAATGCTATATGATGGCTGTAATAAATATATTGATTTAATTCTCATAACAACCTCCTCTGATATGATGGCTGGGATAAATATATTGATTTGGGGTGGTTTATCAAGGATCTTGGTTTTCCTGAAATTAGTGTGTTGGGTCAAAATATTTCACTATATCTAGTTTTTGGAGTCTGACACACTCATTTCAGGGGTTCCCATGAAAATGTCGAGTTATTCTCATTAGTTGCAATGCAAATTAGAATCTGTGGCATTTCAGTAGCTGTGGAATCATAGTTGCACAGCCAAATGTTCAATTGACCACCATTGTGCTGCACCCCAGAAGGCATTTACACTGTCCATGCTGATCAGATGGCCTCCGAATTCTTGGTCATTAAAATGCAGTGGGTGTCCCTCTTCAAATACGAAAGTTACAAACTAAGAGTCATTTGAAATGTCTGCCCATGTTTCTGTCAGAACTGAGCCCCTCTGAGCACTTGGGCACTTTACTGTCCCCATTCAACAGTTGCTGTTCTCTGACCTTTGCATATTAACACATAAGGAAAGGCAGATTTATTTGTATATCACTTTTCATGGTAATTCAGAGAGCTTTTTACAGACATGGAAGAGGTTCTAAATAATAAAGCTTATTTTATCCAAACACCCATCACCTCGGTAATACAGTTTATTTAAATACAAAACAAATAATTAAATATTAAAAATTAGTGTGACGCCGGAGGCGTCGGGACAGAGGCAGCCGGAGACGGGGGTTGAACAGAAGGATGTTTATTGTCCATGGCAACCAAACCAGTAAAGCTCTTAGCGCACACACTGCAAGTGATGCAAGGTAAAGCTCGTAGCGCACACCAGTAAAGCTCTTAGCGCACACACTATAAGTGATGCAAGGTAAAGCTCGTAGCGCACACTAGTAAGGCTCCTAAAGCATGCACTGCAGGTGATGCAAGCTAAAGCTCGTAGCGCGCACGCAGGTAGGGAACTCAGTGACGGACACGCAGAGACCAGAGACGCTCATGTAGCGGCAATGTGCAGCACTGGACCAAACGACCTGCGGGCTTAAGAAGAGCAAAGTAAACAAGAAACAGGTGCCCAGTATGATGGTGATTGCGACTGTGGGAGTGGTTGCGTGCGCGGGGGTGTGTGCTGGGATCGGCTGCTGGCCGGGATGCGCGCCCTCTGGTGGCGACCCGCCCCCTCACCGTGACAATTAGTAGTAGGGGAAATTAATTCATTAGATGGAGATATGAATTATTGAAATAGAAACACATTTATTTAATTTATAGATAAAAAGAAAATCTATATCTTTATATATGTTGAATGAAAATAAGAAAATGTAATTTTTAAAAAGATATAAAGTACATAAACTCAAAGAGGGAGGAATGCAGTGTGGAACTGTCCCTGCACTACACGTTGCCTTTGGCATCACTGAACATGAGGCTGAATAGATCGATCGGTTTGAAGAGGTTAACTGTCATGGCACATTTGAGTTTCTGTGACAGCTGAAACTGGGTGCCTCTCTGTGCTTAACATTGACCACTGCAAGAATTAACTGATGAGCTCCTAGCAATCCAAGAGGTATGTTTGGGTTTGTCATATTAATACTTTGGCTCTAAACCATTTGGTCGTTTATGAACAAGTAATAGTACCATAAAATCTATTTTTAGCACACTGTAAGCCAATGATTTAATAATAGGAATGTGCTCTGTTCTTATGGCTCTACTAAGAACTTTGACAGCTGCATTTTAAATCAACTAACCTTGTTTTTATAGGACTTGTAAGAAGACCATTTGAATAACCAATCCTGCTAGAAATGAATGTTCTAGACGTGTCTCCTAAGATTTTGTTTTGACATGAAATCTATAAGTCAATGAAAAAAATTATACAGTGCTGATTTGGAAATTGCTTTACCATGACTGCTGAAACTGAGAGTGGATTTAGAATTCCTAGATTGCACATTAGCACATATGCAAGTCATATTTATGTCACAACACCTCAGTATTTTCTAATGTAAGCATCAAAAGAAATCACTACACAACACCTTTTAATTTAAAAAAAAGCATGCCAACTAATAGCAAAAGGTTTAGACCTGCAGTGGGTGTTCCTGGCACCAAAAGCATCGTGTTGCTCTTACGTCATCAGTGTCACAATTGTACAATAGGAAATGTGTCACACTCATTAAGAATATGAATATAAGATTGACATGTTTGGCCTTGGAGTTCAAAGCTGCCATGTTAATTGTACACTCTGTTCGGTAGCATTATGTGACTGCACGGCTTTACTTCACTGCAAATCCTAATTTTAAGGGAGCGTGACGTAAGCTCTTCTTTATATATTGTAATTACCATTATTATTGTGACATAGTGATTGTTGAGTGAAGATTGACTCAGGTCAACTGGTGGTGTGATGATAATTTGATTAATTTACCTGGTTTGTATTCCCCATTACAGCTAGACTGTGGTGTCTTGTGGCTTTTAAATAACTTCACAGTACTGTGACAATTGCCTGGAAGCCTTGTATATCAGATTATGTCATGTTTTAGACGTTCGGAGCAACACCAAAGGTAGGGCTACTTCATTTATTAAGTGTGTTCACCAGACTGGGTACATGTATCCATTTTATTTGGGTTCTTATGTCATCTATTTAAAATTCAGAGCAGTGAGTATGCCTCCGTGTCCCCTTTTTGTTGAGCCGTTTTCCGTGCTCATTTTTTAGCTGTTTTAGGTGTGATGAAGCGATGGATCAAATGATGGTTTAATTAAATAGTTTTGAGATGGTGAAGGACCAGCACACTGGATGGGTGACAGGATATGACAGGATGAATAATGCCCTTATGCTGAGTGTAACTGAGCAGAAATTATGAACGGGGTTGAAACCAGCCATTTAGACATGCAGGATGTAAATTTAGAAAACACACTTGGTGTAGTTTACCAATGAGGCCTCCTGCTTTTCAAGACAGCAGTAGCACCTTCAGACAGTCACAAGACTTGGTTCTATAACAAAGATTGAAACTCTGATTTTTTCTCATGTGCGCACACAGTATGGTGAACTCAACGGTCAGGCGTGAGATCAGCATTTTTACGATTTAGTTTGTCGCTAATTTTGCATTTTCATACCCTTTAGCTACTTTAAAAAATGGCACATAGTGACCTTTTGAACAAATCTTAGATACATTCTGTTGAAGAGTAGACTACTGCTCAGACACCAGGTCACACCTCTCTGTGTCTGCTCTGTTCAGTGGCAACACGTTCAGCTCGTAAGGTAGCTGACGTGGACCTGAACGAGCTGCATATGTGCAAACACTGTTGCCAAGGGCCAATCTGTATGGTTTGTTCCATTCTTGTTTAAATGCATCCAGTTTAATTTGATCATTTTGACTTTTCATTCTGTGTACCATGTGGGGAAACATAATATTTTTCTAACATTCTAAGTGATCATTCTAATTTTTAAGTATAGGGGAAATCACTGGACAGGTGTTGTGTTTATATTGTGTATGGTGATTTTAACAGAAGATGATGTGACAAGGGTAAAACGGCAGTTTGGAAGTGAAAGCCGGTTTGTATATAGTGTAAACCGGCCGCATTGCAGTCACTCTTTCATGCTAGTCCTGTCTGACAACAGAAAATAACATGTAAATAAGAACGTTTTTTATCTGCCTCTTTATTCTGCAGTATTGAAATACAGTGTCTGAGCTTAGAGAGTAGGAAATAAGAAACTAAATGTTCAGGGCTTACAGCTCTGTTCATGCGTCAGGCAGCATGCAAATACGATACACTGATGTCACCGATATGCTAATTACTGCATGGCGTCATCTGCCAATATCTTTCCAGCTATTTTGAGCTACTTTCCAATGAAGCTTGAAACTTGACAACACTGAGATTTGTCTTTTCCATACAACATATAATTGTAAAAAAAGAATAGGCTACACTGGTTCTTGTTTTGTGGTTTTTGTTACGGTTTAGTAGTTTGGCATATGCTGTATGAGACCTCAGTGCTATAAGGTGTTGTGTCATGGCTGTAAGGTAGTGTGCCATGGCTGTTAGCTAGTGTGCCATTTTGTTTAACATGCCAGTGTTGTTGCAGAAACGAATGCAAAACATGTCAAACCTGCTTGGCTTTCAGTTTAAACCCTTAAATGTAATAAGTTGCTAAGATCAATCAGACTGACGAGAATTGCATCTACATAATATTGTGCTCAATTTAACCACTAAAGTATGTGGACTTTCGTGTCACAAGATCCATCCTACAAGCACAGCAGTAAAAGTGTCCTGTGCCGCTCCACACTGAGCAGACAGGTGTAGCCCTGCTCTGAGTTTACACCTACTCTCATGGCATTTAGCAGATGCTCTTACGCAGAGCAACTTGCCAATGAATGCACTGCTGAACCTGTAGTAGCAAGCAAAGGTACGTGACCTGTAACAAAAGATGTTTGAATAAATGGGTTAAACTAGACTAAACGTTTCTAGACCATTCATGATATTGAAGGAGGGAACTTGTACAAAGCCTTTAAAGCTGTAGTGTACTGAAGCTGCAGTAAGTCTGTCTTCCCTTGTTAGGGTCCAAGTGTCGTGACTCTCATGACTGAGTGTAGAGTTGTGATTCAGCTGACTACGTATAGAGTCCAGCTCCTTCCCTAGCTGATTTGGGTTTGGTGGCAGAGTGTTTAATTTGGACCAATGCCTAGAATGCTTCAAACACCAATTTTTCATCGTCTTAGAACAAAGGGGCCTATTAGGTGTGCGTCTATGCCGTACTAAATCACAGTGTCTCGATGTATTTTCAATTTAGGCTTAAATCACTTCTCCTCTTCAATGTGTCATGTGTAAACAGGAACCTCAATCCCCAATGGAGATGCGCACTTGCACAGCTCAACCAAACGCAAGCTGGCTGATGACAAAGGCTACGTCTTTGACAAGAGACTGAGGTACAACATCAGGCAGAATGAGACCAACTACAGATTTCGTGACATCGTGGTCAGGAAAGAGGAAGGCTTCACACACGTTCTGCTGTCGAGCCAAACCTCAGACAACAACGCACTGACCCCAGAGGTATGTCCTATATAGTGTGTCCAACAAAAGGGAAGATCTGCCAATCACACAGCCAAACCATTGGGACTGTGTCACAGATTACTGATCATAAGGCTCTGATGGAACATCATATAATTTGAAGTATTTAGAGAGTACTAAGAAATTAACTACCAGTATTTTTTATTTTTTTTTGTACAGAAAATGGCTGTTGCATTTTCTGTGCCATTTGCAGCTTACTGAGACTGGTGAGCTTTCTCACTGAAACAAGGATGCAGTTGTCACAAAAGAGCCAGACTGAAGATAGATTGGTAATAATGTATGAAAATGGATTAATAGTATTTAAGTAAATATGACCATAATTACAGCTGAATGATTAAAGTGTACCAGCACAATTCAGAAACAGGAACATTAAAGATACTTCCCCAAAATGTTTTTAATGAACTATATGCACACCATGTGTAGTTTGAGATTTTACTCAGATTAATTTCAAATTTACTCATGAATTACTAAGAAGCACAGTGTGACTGAGTCAGTGCTGATTAAGAATGTAAGAGGACATCAGGTCCTAAAGGGTCAGAGACGTCTCAGTCCTTGTGAGGTTCGGTATACCCAATGAAGCACACCTACCCTATCCCTTCCCCCCTCTTCTCCCTAGTTTCCAAGCAGGTCTCCAGTGCCAGTGTAGCTTTCAGTGGAACAGTTTCTATGGTGGCTTTCACATTGTCATTCATATAAACGTTATCAGTGCCTTTTATTTCTTATACGGCATTTGAGTAGTGGGGGAATGCATTTCTTTAACACGGAAACCAACCTCAACATCATATTGATTATTCACTGGATAGCTGAGGAGATGAGTAATAGAGATAATGAATCATTGTACAGTGCTTAGCTTTGGTTCACACACACATTTAACTCTGATACACTGGGGCTGTTGAACACTCGCACAGCTCCATCAGGTCCACTAGGGCCAGAGTTCCTGACAAAGCAGGTGTATGTCACCTCATATAAAAGTGAGACTGGCCGGCAGAAGGGCTGGGGCTGGGTGCCCTTCAGGCCCGTGCTTGTTTTACTTGCAGCAATCAAGTAAAATGAAATGCTACACACGCGCCTAAGCCAGAGTGCTGTTTTTTCCTTGGCAAAGCATTGCGAGTGGCGTGAGTGGCTCGGATGGGCTAAGCCCGTTAGCTGAGTGTTTATCCATCCTCCACCAACACACCCCCCACCCCCACACCCACCCGTGCGCACCAGAGCAGATGTGTTTAGTCCTGTAAATCGCTCTCATCCCCTCTGCCTCATGAACAAGTGTTGGGAATAAGTGAGAGCCGGAAAGGAGTGACTCACCCCCCGAGGATGGAGGCTGCTGATTTTGCTTTCAAGCGCTTCCTGTGAACAGCAAAAGCTGTATAGCCCAACCCCTAAAGATCTGTGATCCACTCCTGGGGTTCTGAGACCCTCCCTTCTGCCTGTGCTGATCCGTTGCAAATTTGTGGTCTGTTGAGTTTGGCCGTATGTGGATGCTTAAAAAGGAAAGACCAGACCCTGTGGTCAATGACTTGTGAAGCTAATCTGTATTTTGATGTCGACCCATAATTTGATAATAATATCTGATGTTTTGCTTTGGCTTGTTCACCTGCAGGATCCCTGTGTCTGTATCTTAAGTGGAACCCTCTACTGGTGCTGAGGGAGAATCGCAGTTCTGTTCTTTCGGTGCTTTATGGAGAATTGATGTTGAAGTGTCACAAATCCATGAACCATAAATCTCTTAAATTCCCATTGTAGTTACTAGTGGTATGACGATCACTTTTAAGTTATTGGGCTTAGACTGTTTCTAAGCAACCCAAGTAGCCCAAGTCTGGGCCTTTAAATCGTCTCAAAGTCCTTTATGATGGAGATGGAAGTTGTTTTCTGGCTTTATATAATGCGTCCATAAGAGCTATGTCACTCATTCCTTTTTAATGGCGAGACACCCCCCCCCCCTCTCTCTGGAATATTAGCTGGAAATGCTGAATGTTTGAAAATGTAACCTGCACTTCTATTAGTGTTCTTTCCAGCTGTAGACTGAGACTCTGACCTGAGTCTCTGTTGCCCAGACTGGTGAGTTGTATAGATGTGTGTTTGTGTGTGTGTGTGTGTGAGAGAGAGAGAGTCCTATTTTATTATTAGGATATGTAGGCTATATCTTTTATGTTATATCTTTTATATATTTTTATGTTATTTAATTTGGCAGCTGGTTACTTTTATATTCATGGGCCTACCAGCTGCCTTACTGTGAAAACACTTTGTGTGCTATTGTTTAACTTGGAGTATGTGGGTAAAGGCATTTGCTACTGATAGCACAGAGATGAACAGCACTGTGTGATGTGCATTTAACTAAAAATATAGAAAACCCTTTTTAATAAGGGATACAAATCTTTCCTGTTTTTGCATATTTTGACCATGATCCTAAAATAAGTCTAATATTTTCACAAGTAAAATGCACTTGGTCAACAAGTCTAGAGCTTTCACTTGGTCAGTTTCCCTTTATGTAATTTAATTATAGCCTGAGTGTGAAACACATCTCCACATCCGTGTGGGTGGGTGTGAATAGCACCTCCACCACCTCCACCACTGCTGCCACAACCCCCAATTCCCCACGGCTTGTAGCATTCATCAATGTCATTCTCTGTGTGTGTGCACATTTAGTGCCCTTGTGGAAGTCATCTTGGAAGTGTCATTGCAGGATCACACACTTCCACATGTACAGATGCACACACACCATCACATTTCATGAGGGTTTGTTCTGCAGGTGCAACAAAGCACCAACATGCTTCTGTTGTGGGACTTCAAAGCTGCACTTAGAATATGGAACATTTGGTGAAACCAAGTGACTAAACACAGATCAAATTCCCTAAACCACATTCACGTTTGCCACATCCATGACTGCTATATCTCCTCTCTCACTAACACTGGAAGTGTGATCTGTGCCTGAGGTAGCAGTAGCTCCCAGCTTGCCTCTCCGCATGCGCTCTCCCTCGCCCCCCCTATCCTGCCCCCTCTACCCTGTTATCCATTCCTCACTCCTCCTCTCTCCCCTGGGCAGATCATGAAGGAGCTGTGTCGAGCTCTGGGCAGCGCGGCCGGTGATGATAGCAAGCTCCTCCTGCTCAGTGCCGTGGGCAGCGTGTTCTGTGGTGGCCTGGATCCATCCTACCTGATTGGACGACTCTCCACGGACCGCCGGAAAGAGAGCAGCAGGATCGCAGATGCTGTGAGGTACGCCCAAGACCACAGCGAGCGGGCTGCTGTCCCACTTCAGATTATCTTTAAAAGTCTTTACATTTTAAGCCTTTAAAATTGTAACGAAGAAAATTCCATGTGGCAGGTAATACAGTTAATTGTATATTAACAAGACTTTTTAATTTATCAATCAATCAATCAAAATTTCTGGCCGATGATGGTCACCATAACAAATTAGAGAGATGCATTAACAAAGGTGATGGGAATGATAAATAATTCTCATCTTTGTGTGTATTTATATGCATGTGTTCTCTATGTAATTCTTATTCTTAAGAGTCCAAATCTTCTTGATGGTCAGTACTAGTAGTCCAGGGCTGTGGATACCATAGCAGGGGAGAATTCAGGATGGTGAGAGGGGCCAGGGCAGTGGGTTGATCCGTCATCCACAGCTGGTTAGACAGGGCAGTGGATTGATCCTTCATCATAGCTGGTTAGGCAGGAGGTGGCTGGCCTAGGGTGGATAGCAGGAAAGGCTTGTCTCTCCTCATCTCAGTATTTCTCGGGAAGGAGGGCAGCCATTTGGAAAAGAAAGAGGGACAATTAGCTCTGTATGGGTTTATATGTGGGACAGAGAAAATGTAAACATTTCTGGAGTGTGGCAGCAACTCTGGAATTAAATTATTACAGTCTAGCTAAAAAGGCATAATCAGAAGATAACACAGACTTGGGAGCATTCTGAGACATTGGCATCCATCCACTACACTGTCAACAAAATTGAGTGACCGCGTGCAGTGACAGGATGACGGCACCAGTGCCACAGTTTACCATAAAACCCTTCACCCATGAACCCCTGGATCTGTACCTTTATCTAAGGGGACCAAATGCTAAACTACATAAGTAAGTTTTCAACCCACACTTAAAAATTCTGACTGTGTCAGAGTCCTGGGCACATTCTTGAAGGTTATTCCATAGTTGTGGGGCTTTACAAGAAAAGGCTCTTCCCCCTGCTGTTACGTCATTACTTATTGGAACTAATAAGAAGCCAGTATCCTGTGATCTTAGTAGACATGGTTGTTCATAATAGGAAATAAATTCTTGGAGGTAATCAGGAGCAAGCCCATGCAGTGCTTTATAGGTCAGTAGAAGGGATTTTTAAATCAATACGAAATTTAACTGGGTGCCAGTGCAGGGCTGATAAGACTGGGCTGATATAATCAAATTTTCTAGTTCTAGTTAGAACTCTGGTTGTGGCATTTCTAACTACTTGAAGTTTATTTAGCATCCTAAGAGTAATGAGTTACAGTAGTGTAATCTGTAGCTAACAAAGCCCTGTACCAATTTTTCTGCATCATGCTGTGATAATGCATTTCTTAGCTTGGCAATGTTGCGAAGATATAGAAAAGCTATCCTAGTAGTATTATCTACGTATTTAACAAACTATAGGTCAGCGAGATTTTTGGCTACTGAGCCAGGTGTAGTGGGGTAGTCTGCGAGAATTAGCATTAGATCTTGTATTTTCTGACTTGCAGCCTTTGGGCCCAGAAGGCGACCCTCCATTTTGTCAACATTAAGGTGAAGGACACTTGTTTCGCAACATCCAGCATTTAACATCTCTTACACGGGCCTCAATTTGTCCTGGATTTGTCATCAGGTTTGGCTGACATGTAAAGTTTAGTGTTATCTGCATAGCAGTGAAAGTTGACACCATGTTTGTTTATAACTATGCCCAATGGTAGCATATATAATGTAAATAATAGTGGTCTTAAGATGGAGCCTTGCAGGATTCCATATTTCACTTTTGTGCAATTGGAGTAAATTATCAAGCTTGGTTAAGTAAGAATTAAACCATGAAATTGCTGCACCTGAGATTCCAACTCTGTTAGGTAAGTTTCCTGGAATCTGATCTTCAGCGCCTGCTTGATTTTTTATAAGTTTAGAAATAGTACTAAGGAAAAATCTAGTATCATTTTTTTAATTATTATTCTCAATCAATGAGGCTAAGTATACTAAGCGTGCTTTAGTGACTGCCCTTTTGTATTCAGTAAGGCTATCCTTCCAGGCATAGTGGAATACTTCCAGCTTAGTCAATCACCATTTCCGCTCTAATTTACGTGCTATTTAGGCTTCTGCAATTAGTTATTCATTAAAAACTATAATTAAGATATTTAATTAAGTGGATCCCTGCTTTGCAATCAAGCACTCATCAAATGGGTGCTCTGATGAGTCACACTGTTGATAGCCACCCCCAAGCTCATGCATCATCACTGAATAGATCAATCAGGTCTATTGTATAAACTACAAAATTAAAGATAAAAATAATATCCTACTTGCTTTTTCAGTTTATTCATAGCATGTTCTTCCTGACGGTCCTTCATGCAAATCTTCTCTCACTGCAGAGACTTTGTGAAGGCTTTCATCCACTTCAAGAAGCCCATCGTGGTGGCCATCAATGGGCCTGCTCTGGGGCTGGGGGCCTCCATCCTGCCCCTCTGTGACATCGTATGGGCCAGTGAGAGGGCCTGGTTCCAGACGCCCTGTGCTGCTCTGCGTCTCACGCCCTCAGGCTGCTCCTCTTACACTTTCCCCCAGATCCTTGGAGTTGCTCTGGTGAGTGAACCCACAAGAGTACTTAAGACAATCTGTTAAAAGTACTTAAGACAATCAGAAGCTATTTATAGGTTTTGTGGAATTCCATGGATACAGTACTTATGTAACAGAGGCAAGTTTAAAGTCAAAGTCAATTTTTTTATATAGAGCTTTTTACAACACATGTTGTCACAAAGCAGCTTTACAATCATATGGGTCCAGATCCCTAATGAGCAAGCCAAAGGCAACAGTGGCAAGGAAAAACTCCCTATGATGGTGGGGGTTTGGAAGAAACCTCAGGACGACCAAGACTCAAAAGGGAACCCATCCTCCATTGGGTGGCCTGTTAGCACAAGTCCGTATTTGTGGTCAAAAAGTGGTTCTACAGGTATAGATAAGGTTCTTGTTCCCCGGCCAAGTAGTTACAGTCCCTTCAGTGCAGATGGTGAGACTTAGGTAGGAGCTAGCATCAGCACGTCCTCTTGCGGCAATGGCACATCCAACCCCGGCATCAGTACATCCACCGGCAAGCCAGACCATCTCCCAGGTGCTTGTAGGCGCTTGCATGCAATCGTCTTAGATAGAAGCATGCAAAAAATATAGACAATACAGACTGAGTGTGTGGACATCAATTTAAACCACCATTGATTTAAACGTACATAGCTCACATGCCATAGATTAGCATGTGGCTCCAGCAGGCTAATCTATAGCAGCATAACTAAAGGGAGGGGTTCAGAGTTGACCACAGTCATGACGGCTCACTGAGACATTGCTTTCCAGCCAAGTCATTGCTACAACTAGAGTGATGCCATGACACGGCTGGATGACATCAACATCTCAGATTACCAGAAATCTCAACTTCTGGGGGCCCCCGAACCCCACACCTTACAAGGGGAATATTAACTGAAGGCTTGATTAAATAGGTGAGTCTTAAGTCTAGATTTAAAGATTGGAACTGTGTCAGAATCTCAGATTAGAGCTGGAAGGCTATTCCATAATTGAGGGACTTTAAAGGAGAAAGCTCTGCCTCCGGCTGTAGTCTTACAAATTTTTGGAACTTTGAGAAATCCAGCATTTTGGGAGCACAAAGGACAAGATGGGTTGTAGTAAGCAATGAGTTCACTCAGATATTGTGGAGCAAGACCATTTAATGCCTTATAGGTTAACAGAAGAATTTTTAATTCAATTTGATGTTTAATTGGAAGCCAGTGTAATGCTATAAGAGTGGGACTAATATGATTGAATTTTCTAGCCTTAGTTAGGACTCTATCTGCAGCATTTTGTACAAGTTGTAGCTTCTTTATGGACTGTTTAGAGCATCCAATTAGAAGACCATTATAGTAGTCTGATCTTGACAAGACAAAACCATGGACCAGTTTCTCTGCATCAGCTAATGAAAGTAGGTGTCTCAGCTTGGCGATATTGCGTAAATGGAAAAAGGCAGCCTTAGTGACATTGCATATATGTGTGTCAAATGAAAGATCCGAATCAATAGTGACACCTAAGCTTTTTGCCGTAGATTTAGGTGTTACTGAAAAACCATTTAGGGTAAGGGGAATATCAGACCAATTTCTTCTAGCAGCTCAGTCTTATTAGAATTTAGTTGAAGAAAATTAGACGCCATCCAGTTTTTAATGTCCTGTACGCAGTTCTCAATCTTGAGGAGTAGTAGTGATATCATCCGGATTGGAAGATATATACAACTGAGTATCATCTGCGTAGCAATGGAAGCTAATACCATGCCTACGAATGATAGTGCCCAGTGGTAGCATATATAATGAGAATAATATGGGGCCCAGTACAGATCCTTGTGGGACGCCATATTTTACCATAGTACACTCTGAGCATTCGTTATTTACTAGTTTAAGTCAAACGGTTGTACAATATTTTCAGCATAAAAACACAAGGTAAAATGACCTTTTATGTAAACTTTATGCAGGTAAACGGATAAACTACACATATGAAACTACAGGTAACATGTTTTTGTAGTCATGCTGGCTAAGAGCATCAGATAAATGCTGTAAATGGAAATGTGAGAAAGACAGCACTGGTTAATTCCATATAGAGAGTGTAGTGTCAGTGATGCCCCCTGGGCTTGCGAAGAACATCAGAAGGGAGAGGGCCAACTGCATCATCAGGGTGGAGCTCTTCAGACTTGAGCTGTACCGACTGTACCATCAGGGTGGAGCTTCTCAGACCTGGGCTGCACCATCATGGTGGAGGCCTCGGTTGGACTTGAGCTGCACTGGCTGCACCATCAGGGTGGTGCTCCTCAGACTTGAGCTGCACCCGCTGAACCATCAGGGTGGAGCTCCTCAGACTTGAGCTGCACCATCAGGGTGGAGCTCCTCGGACTTGAGCTGCACCAGCTGCCTTCGATGACAGCAGCAGACAGTGTGAAGTGCGCCGCAGTGTTTGAGCTCCTCAGATCCATCCAAATGCAGTGGATGACTCTCCACCTTGCCTGAAGCTTTTCAGGACCATGTTAATCTCCTGATCTGAGTCTGCTGAGGAAGCCTTTGACTTACAAAAGACAGGATGCCAGCAGCAACTGAAAATTTCTACAGTACACCTGCAGCAGAGCACCTGCAGTGGCTGTAGCACAAAAGATGTCTGTGAGTCACAGACTGATATACTGGTCATGATCAATTTTATTTCTGACTAATTTTAATTAGTGTGTAAAATGTAAAAGTGTGTAAAATGACTACAATACATATATGGTCCACCCAATACAAATGTGTTGAATGTATTTTATACAGGTCCTCAAAGTAATATAAAATGGCTTTCTGCTCCCTAACCTGCCTGGGCAAGCTTATGTCCTAAAGTACATAGCCAAACTAACCAAAAGTAGGTCACAGTGCAAATACTTTTAATATCTTTAAAAATCAATTGCATTTGATGTAGTGGCTAGTTGCGAAAAACTCAGCACCTCCGACCATGCTGTGTTACATACGTTTATTCATCCACTGACGAATGTGGTAGATACAATGGCAACACGGGAATCATACACCTGTAATGTGTATAATTACACACAGTACATGACCTCACTCTCATCAACATCACTGATTTTGACCTTTCTTCTTTCTAGGCCAATGAGATGTTGTTCTGTGGTAGGAAACTAACAGCCCAGGAGGCTTGCAGCCGCGGGCTGGTCTCGCAAGTGTTCTGGCCCACGACCTTCAACCAGGAAGTGATGCTGCGGGTGCAGGAGATGGCTGCCTGCAGCGCTGTGGTAGGAGCGTGCACACAAGCCCGGCTGGGCCTGAGGGCGGGGCTTCAAATGAGTGGCTCAAACGACAACAACGGCACTTTGTTTCATTGTGATTATGGGGAAAATATGGGAGCTGTAGATGTGTGATAAGCATGCTCAGCACATACTTCAGTCACAGAGTAGTGAAAATGACCAAGTAACACATTTTTATACCTTAAAAGGGGATATCTGTAAGTTTTTTTTAGGTTAATGTAAGTCCTTAAAGCAGTAATGCTGTGAGGCTTCAGACTTATGGGTTTCCTTCTTTCAAGACATTCAACTATTCTCAATCGAAACTTTTAATTTATTTTATTATAAGTTTAATTTTGAATTTTCATTGATTTTTAATTACACCTTTTCCCATTTTATTTCTGTTTTTATACACTTTTCATACATTGTTTCATTGTTTCAGATTTTTTTTTTATTATTATTTAGTTTGACCTACATCTTTTATATGACACGTTCAACAACAACAAAAAAAGGAATTAATCCTTAATTTCAAATAATAAAAGGAATGTGGGTATTTTTTTTCCATATCCAGGTTCTGGAAGAGTCCAAATGCATGGTGCGAAGCATCCTGAAGTCTGTCCTGGAGGAGGTGAACGAGAAGGAATGTCAGATGCTTAAACAGCTGTGGTGCTCCACCAAGGGACTGGAAGCTCTCTTCAGCTACCTTCAGAATAAGGGTTATGACGCCTGATTCTCAGTTCTTCTGTCTCCTGCGGTCACAGGCTTCCAGTCTTTGAGAACTGTGTCCACATGGTCAAAGTCCCTCAGCTGTCATGCCATGCAAGGTCACCCCTGCAGCTGAATCGGGCATATCTACCTTGAGTAATCAGTGATGTCATTGATGATGTCATGTGTTTGAATGAGATTAAATTAAGCCAAGAACACAAGTTTGGTTTTATTTTGTTGCTTTTTTTCTTAAACTACAAATCCTTGGTATCGGAGAGATTTTATTTCCCAAGGATGATTTCAAGCCAGCGTTCTATACACTGAAAATTTTACAAAATAATGAAATGCCTTTAATGTTTTCATTCTTTATTTATTTGAAATCGAGCCATTTTAAAGGTGAGAAATAATTGAATAATTATATGTAAACGTATGTACAGTGTAGATACTTTTTTGTTGTGTATTAGTTTTGTTTGCTCTCATCTCTGAAGGGGTGATTTTCATACCAAAGGTCCTGGGTAAGACTAGTAATCCTTTTTACTTTAACACCGTTCCTGTATATTCTTGTCCGTGTGCTATATGACGTGACATCGTGATATCAGTTGAGTGCAATAGTGATGGGCTTGCAGTGTTTCTGTTGCAGTCATGTATTTAATTGCCATACATTGACAGAGTTCAGATCTACCTTGATGATACCGTGAAGCTGTCGGCCTTCGGTTGTTGGATGCTGCCGATTTCTGCATTTCCATGTAATCTCGCCGTCTTCAACACTGAATGTTATGATTACTCCCTTTCCTGTTTGATTAGCAGTGTGTGTGTGTGTGTGTGTGTGTGTTTGAAGAGAGGGGGAAAGGGGGTGGGATGGCAGTCAGGGATTTCAATGTGAAGAAATCAAGATATAATATCCCATGTGTTATACATTTATATCTATGCAAATCCAATGCCAGAACATTTCTTTTGGCTTTATCTTACTGGCAGCAGTGCATCGCTAATTGAAGGAGACTCAGAATGAAGTGACTCTAGATGGGGATGTTGTAGCTAAACCAGTTGTCATTGCTTGGAAAATGACTGGATTCAAATGCTGCTTTTAGTTTTCCTCCCTGCTAGACTGTCTGCATATTTTTATGTTCTTTCCATGATTTGTAGCAGTTATGATTACTTATTGCATGCACTAGATATTTGACTTGGCACAGTCATTCTCTCTGAAAGGGTTCATGAGGACTTTCCTTTATATTTTAAATAGAGCAAATGGTCAATGGTTGAACGCTTAAGTTGATTAAACAAACTGACAGCAATAATCTGTAATCTATACTATTCTATACTACACGTGTTTCATCCTGTCAGTAGTCTTGCCTGTTTTGGACCCTGTAAAGAAAAGCCAAGACGTAAAAATTATTGAATTTCAGTATATCTCAGCACATAGCTAAAACTCATTACTCATCTGAAATTTCTGAGGTGGCTAGTGCATTATTAATTAACCTAATTGTGATTTGAGTCCACCCCCTTTTTGTAAGACACATTAAGTACAACGAGGAAACACACAGCTGTCTTATTGTTGGTAAGGATGTCAATCTCTCTTGATGTCAGGTGTGGTGATGAACTCATCACCATCTATATGACAGTTTGAAGTTAACAGAATTCTTTGGCAAAATCAAGATTTATTGGGTCCTTATAAATATTACTGGATTTCTGTTTGACAGAATGTCAAAATGAAAAGGAATACAAGTGATGGATATGTGTATACATTTTTAAGTCAGAGGATTATTTTAATTAAATTTGTTGCATATTTTTGTAAAAAAAAAAATTAATGAAATATTTTGTGTTCCAAAGTTATATCCAGTCTCTGCACTTTGTCACCTAGTCTGTTGTTGTGGAAATAATACAGATGTGTATGTTATTTTTGCATGTGATGTTTTCAGGATAATTATATATGAATATGCTGGTTTATATACTTACATGTGTAGGTCTGAGATTGTTTTGTACAGAGGTCACTGGTCATTGTTTTGTACAGATATTGAGACATTCAGCAATTGTACAAAAGCAAAATTAACAGTGTAACATGCTGTTATATTGTGTGATTATGCATGTATATTATTGTAGATAAATGTTGCTTGTCAGATCTTTATATTTCAGGGTATGTTTTTGTATTGCCATAGTAATGTTAGAAAACTTGCAGTTTATTTTTTTATTTATTGAGAAATACATAAAATATTTTACAGTCAGTCCTGTGGATCACCAGTGCCATTACATATGCATACCGTCCACAGGTGTCTCTCATCAGTTCTTCCACTGTGTGAGGGGTGTAGACACCCACCTGACATTTGTGATGATGCAGTCAATTGTCCGTCACAACTCGTAGGCAAAATTAAATCATATTTAGTATCAGTCTAATATTTCTTTTCTGGCTACTTTTATCAAAGGATTTGTACTTTTCAAGCTGTGATTATTAAGCAACATTTACCTGTAGTAAACTAGCCTTCCTGTAACTTATATATATCTGCTTTTAAGAGCCAAATGTTATGTTTTAAGAGATTTTATCAGGTACCATAAAATTGACATTTCTTCACTTTCCTATTAAGAATAGTGCAAAGTAACTGGATTACTTGCACATGGAGAGAGTGTATATATATATATATATATATATATATATATATATATATACACACACACACACATACAGTTGTGCTCAAAAGTTTACATACCCCGGCAGAATTTTTGCTTTCTTGGCCTTTTCTCAGAGAATATTAATGATAACACACAAACCTTTTTCCACTCATGGTTAGTGGTTGGGTGAAGCCATTTATTGTCCAACCACCGTTTCCTCTTTTTAAATTATAATGACCCTGATCAAAAGTTTACATACCCTGGTGATTCTGGCCTGATAACATGCACAGAAGGTGACACAAATGGGTTTGAATTGTAACTAAAGGTAATATCCTCACCTGTGACCTGTTTGCTTGTAATCAGTGTGTGTGCATACCCCAGTTCTTAATACAGTGTATTGCCCCCTCTAACATCAATGACAGCTTGAAGTATTTTGTGGTAGTTGTGGATGAGGCTCTTTATTTTCTCAGATGGCAAAGCTGCCCATTCTTCTTGGCAAAAAGCCTCCAGTTCCTGTAAATTCATGGGCTGTCTTGCATGAACTGCATGCTTGAGATTATATTGATATAAAAGATGTAAACTTTTGAGCACAACTGTGTATGTGTGTGTGTGTGTGTGTGTATATATATATATATATATATATATATATATATATATATATATATATATATATATATATAATATATATATATATATATATATATGTATATATAATGGAAAAGAGGAAATGCATTTTTTTGAAATATTCATCCATGATATGAAAATTGTTTGAGGTTATTATTGACACATTTGATGAAGATTTTCTGATTGAAAATGTTTCCGTTTTTTCCCACCCTCATGCCAGAGATTATATGATAAAGTCTGTCAGACACGAGTTGAATGTTCATGTCTTGTATCTGAATATTTCTGGGTGCCTTAGAAGTTGTATTTCCTCTGTGTGTCAGTAGGTCTTCATGTGGGAGGGGTGAGTGGAATCTAATAAATGACACAATTAATGCAGCTCTTACGTTCTCTGTGTATTAATATCACATCTCCCCTTGCCTCTGTGAGCAAGCGTCCGGTCTAGTAACATGAGAATTAATTTAAGCAAACAAATGATAAAAATGTTATGAATGCTCACTGCTTGTAATCAAGGACAAGGAAACAACATTCTTGGAAAGCATTCACACACACACACACACACACACACAGCATACACTGGAAATACACAGCTCCTGGGGTTACCACATGTATATTTAGTTGTAAAGTCATACTACACAACAGTACAATAATAATTCCACAAGTGTTAATACGTAACCCAAAATGTTCTGCCTCTTTTTAGCTTCTCCTAAGTCCTTGACAAATGAATCCAGCCGGTCCTTCCGACATCCTCCAAAGTCCAGCAGATGTCCACAAAAGCAACAAACATTACTGGAGCACTTGTGAAGAACCAGAGACCTGAGTGGTATCACGTGTGCAGCTGGCCCGTGTGGCATCATGTGTGCAGCTGGCCCGTGTGACTTAAGCTTCAGCTCTAGGTCCTTCCTTCAAACGCTGCCTCATCTCTTGTGCATGAGCTTTGCTCTGCTCCCGCTTTGCTTGATACTGCCAAGACAAACAATGTTAAGAGAGGGATTCACACGAGGAGAGCACTACTACCTACAATTTTACTATTGTCATACAATTTACATACAGCTACACAAAAAATTACTCTGTCACCTCAAAATGCAAAGCAGTGTGGAGATTTAAAAAACATGCCAACCCATTTCAATTAATTACTCACAGAATACTTATTATTACAGCATATATTACAGTATATAATTGAGTTTACTACTACTATTTCAAACAAATGTCTTTGTGTGCCAAAACGGCCTGTAATGTTCCCCGATACTGCCACAGCTTTCATTAAATGCCACCAAAGGTTTAAATCCAAGGACAGAGATAGCCACTCAAGGACCTGGTTCCAATGCCTGACACGAGCTTTTGTTGGTTTGGAGAAATTCTTTGTCTTGATGATACATCCAATGACCTCCGAGCTTCCGTTTATGCACTGAAGGCATCACATTCTTCTCCAAAATGGCCTGTTTTTTGGTTTGAAAGGCTCCATGATTAGGAGTCTGAACTGTGACTGGGATTAGGTGACATGGTCCAGACTGCCAGTTCCTGCAGCAGTAAAACACCCCCACCCCCATAGCAGCACAGAACCACCTCCATGCTGCACTACTGCTCCAGTGTCCCAATAAACCTTTCCTTACTCATGCTAGACATACCATTGATCCATGGATCCAAACCGTTCCAGTATAGTTTCGTCAATCCATAAAACTCCCAGAACTCCACGGGCCTGTCCAAATTCCTTCATGAATATTCATGTCAACTTTATATGTGATTCTGGGTCAAGAGTGGGGGGTGGTAAGTTGTTGGCGCATGAAGCTCTTGCTTATGTAGTTTTCTTATTATAGTTTTCAATTCTTTTGTTCCATTCTTCATCGGTGCATACTGCATGTTTTAGCCGTAATGCATTTTTTCTCTAATGATGGCAAAATCCGGTTCACACCAAGGAAAAGGAGGTGCAGCTGTGCTCTGACTCATCAGTGCTCTGGTGCAGCTGTCATCTGATTCAGCAGTGCTCTGATTCATCAGTGCTCTGATTCAGCTGTGCTCTGATTCAGCAGTGTTGGCATCCCTCACAGACTCCTCTGTTTAGCATTTTTCTAGCTAAGATCCAGTCCTCTGAAAACAAACTGGATGTGCTTCACTGCAACATCAATTCCCAGCGTGACGTGCAGGACTGCTGTGTATTCTGCTTCACAGAAACCTTGTTGAGACTCTCCACACCAGACAGTTTTATCCAACCACAGGGCTTTACCTTTGACCGATTGAACCACAGATTGGCTGCAGTATTATAAAGGTGTCTGCTTTTTAATCAGTAACTTATAGTATGCTGTTGTAGAAATCATTGTGCAACCTGCACACTGGTGTTGGAATGCCTCACAACCACCTGTTTTCCAGTGAGTTTTCTTTCTGTTTTCAGTTTACATCTCACCAGATGCTAATGCTAACAAAGCGCAGGAAGAGCTGCATGCAGCCATTAGCAAGCTGGAAAAGAGGTTTGAGACGCACTCTCTGTTGTGACTAGGGATTTCATCCACTGCAACCCTGCAAAGGTACTGCCTAAATACTTTCACCATGCATCTTACCCTACCACTGAAGAAAACTCCTCCGTCATTTGAGTACTCATCTGTGATCCTGCTACGGGCATATAAACTGAAGCAGACCCAATCAGCAGAGAGGAAAGTTCAGTGCTGGAACATTGAGCACGACTCTGAATTCCTAGACTGACTGTAAAACACTGATTGGGCCATTTTTAAAAATGGCTTCTGAGAATCTTGATGATTCGCAGATATGTGGTGGATTATGTTTAGTGTTGACAGTTGTGTTCTCTCCTGGATTTTCCGAACATGTAATCGGAAGCCCTGCATGAGCCACGAGATTCACACGTGTCTGAGAGAGCATACATGCACCTCTCTGTCAGGTGACAGTTCCAGGTATGAGCTATGAAAATTTATTAGGGAGGGTAAAAGACAGGCAGCCAGAAGGAAACCAATAATTGCAGTAGCTCCAATGGCACTGCTACATGTGGCAAAGACTGCAAATAATCACTGACTACAAATTCCAACCTGTTCAATCCAGCTCATGTCCGGATGAGCTCAAACAGTACTACTCTAAAGTTGAGGACTCAAATTCAGCCAGAGTCGCAAAGTTTCTATCCGATGGCACTTTGCTACAGGTTACAAGTGCCAACGTCGACAAATCCTAAGACTGAGTGAATGAAAGCTCTTGCCCCAGACAGAATGTCATCTCCCATCTCATCATCACATGTACACACTGTCAGGGCCAATATATTCACCATATCACTAACAAAAAGAAAACACCTGTCTCTGGTCTGAGAGTCTACCGGCCCACTGAACCTCCATCTTTGGTGATGAAATGTCTGGAAAGGTTAGTCAGTCATCAATAGTTACATCCGCACTACACATGATTCGCAGTAGTCTGCTCATCACCAAAACCCCTCAATGGAAGAAGCCTTCTCACTCACTCTGCACAGTACCCTGACACATCTGTGGAAGAAAACTTAAGTCCAGAATGTTTTTTTTCTTCTTTAACTTAGCCTTTATGAGTACTATATGAGTACTAAAGCTAAACATCTTTGGGCAATGAAACTCCATCTGCAGCTAGGTGCTGATCAATAGTCCCCAGTCAGTAAGGATTGGGAATAGACTCTCAGGTACTCTGACTCTGAGTATATGAACAACATAGCAATGCAAGATTCTTGCAGTCTGACATCAAATCAACAAAATTAATTACACAGAACAATTACTTAGACGTCTCTGTATGCTCTCATTGTGTACTGTCTAAATTTGTCCTTGCCATGTTCTAACAGCAGCCTCTTCGAAAGGTGATCTCAGAGACTCATTTGCTATAGATATCTTCTCAAACTCCACCCAAAAAAGGACTTTACATGCTTTACCTGCTTCCAGAAAAGAGCCAATTGGAGAAAAAAAATCTAAATATCAAAAATATTTTGTGTTTTAGCCAATTCCACTTTGAAATGTAGATGGGAGAGGGAAGCATTTGGAGGCCTTGGGTACGGTCAAAAACAGTGGTTGATTGTGTTTCCTTGTTTTCTGGTAAAATATCACCTTATTTTATTCATCACAAACATTTTCAAAAGGCCCTCAAAGGCCTTTATTTATTAAATCTCGTTCAACCCTAGGCTTATATTATATCATTCCAATATAACTTGATTCCGATATGTAGCTAATATATATGATTACCATTAGGTGCAAATTTATTTTTTCCTGCTCTAGGATCCATGCAAATTGCTAAAACTCTGACAGCAACAGCAAGTCAAGGCTTGGAATTCTTTGTTCGATATGAATAAAAATTGCTCAATATGGCCAGCATCCCAACTAATAAACAGCGGTGCTCTCCCAGTGACTCTTCTACGAAAGTGAAGCACCTGCACATCTCCCCAGGGAGAGGCACTGGATATGCACATGCATCATTATCTAGCAGTTTCCCTCGCCACTGTGGACAATAGTTTGTTCATTAGGAATCTGGACACAAACATCTGACATGCTTTGTGACAGCACATGTTGTTCAAAAGTGCTGCATAAATACATTTTGACTTGCAAAGAGGATTCAAGCTTCTTCAGAGGCTGGTGTGTTTATATTTGAATATTTGATTTGAAATATTAAACAAACGTTTTAGAAAACTAGTAAAGGTGAAAGAGAAGTGTATGTTTTGTGTTAAATGAATGAACCCTTTGTGTTTCCAACATTTTGATGCATTTATTCAAAGAGATGGGCCGCAAGTCTCAGCTCAACGTAAACACTGTGATTTATGTGTACTGAGTGAAGAAAATTAGATATAGTAGCAGGGTCGGTCTACCCCCCCCCCCCCCCCCCCCAACAATTTACACTCGCCGCCACACCTCCTGCAGGTTAAAATCTCACTCCAAGCGAACGGCAAAAGTTGGCAACCCTGTAGTAGTATAAATTGTGCATTTTAATGGAGCATTTTCAAAACTGTATTACTTGTAGATACTTCACACATTGATGACAATGTTAGTTTTAGAAACTGTGTATGCTGCTTGTAAATATTTTTGTATCGATGTATAGAGGTATTCTTAGGTTAATAAACTGAGAATATGAGTTGTAACTTTGCTCGCAAAATGCTGGTTTCAGGCTGTAAGTATTCAAAAGATGGGTTCAGAGGTTTATAACAACATTTTCAAAAAACCCTGAGTTTTCCAACACAGAAGCAGCACCCAGCAGCAATGTCTGGACATGTGTTCATAGACCAGCCTGGGGTCTGAAAGGAGAAGAGCAACATCTCACCTCTTTATTAAGACATGCCCGCATTGCACGATCCATATCGTTACAAGTCCCAAAGAACTTGAGGATGCTGTGCTAAAAATAAAATTTACAATAAAATTAATTCAATGTATTCAATACTCAAGATTAGGAATGGACTTACATTACAAGGATTCCTTACATGTGGAAGTAACAACGTGAGTGACATAAGTAGGCAACTTACCTCCTTGTGGCAATGTTTGAGTTGTGTTATCAGTTCATTGCATTCATCACTATGTAAATGAGGGGACAGGTCAGGGTGCATCCTGAGTTCAGGTGATACTTCACTGAAAATGCACAAAAAAGTAGCATAGTAGCATAGATAGGTCAGAATTCAAGATACTCTTGAGCTAGAGTGCTACTAAACAACAGGAACCAATGCCATTACCTAGTATTGCAAAAATATTGTAACGTAAACAGGAATTAAAAACTGATACCTAGAAGTGCAAATAACCATAGACAAATAAACATACAACGTAAAGAACAAGGACAACACGTGCTATCTCAGCAGCAATGTCAGACACGTACGTAGATACTCAGACATGTCATAGGTCATTTAAAACTAGTGTCACGTTAGCTTGCTGTTTTTTATTAGTTTGTGAATTGGCACGTTTTAAGTCTGCCTTTGCTAATACTAACAAATAGCCACAACGACAGAGGATTCATTATGGTTATACATTGAGACTGCGCGAGTCGCCGGTGAAGGGCAAAGCTTGGTTTATCACGTCGACCTCGAGCGCCGATTAAGTCGATTACAACGATTAAAATTCATAGTAATATGGGATTTGAATGAGTGTCCCATCGCTATATACATATATTATATAGCTAACCTAAATAATACGTTGAAACGTCGTTCATTGCCCACAGAAGTTGTCCTAAGGTAGATGGGATAGTTGCTGAAATAGATTTCTTAAGTTCACTAGCAATTAGTTTACTAACATAGCTAACTGGCAAGACCAATTATTAGACCAATAAAAAGCAAATAAAACATCGAACCTGGTGTTCCTCGTTTGAAGCAGGTGACTGAATTAGCTAGTTTCTAATGTGAATTTTAAAATAATAATAAAGGGCTGTCACGTCGACACCACATAAGATTATTCTGTAGCTAACTAAGCAAACCTAGCTATGCTTGGAATAGCACGAGTTGTATTCAGTTGCGACCACCAGAGGGCAGCACCATCAACCTAGCTACAGCAGAAGCGCATCGGGAGAGGATCGGGAGGATTCAGTTGGACGCTCATCAAGTGCTTTTTCGTACGTCGTATGACGCGAATATTGTTTATTATTTTTAAAACGTTGACTGCAGTTTCTTTAGGCACTCCCCTACACAAACGTCCACGGTGTTTTATTTTATCTGCCTTTATTTTGTAATAGGATGTTACGTATGCGGAAGTATGTATCAACACAGCGACGCGTAAGCGGCCTGGTTACGCTGATCTGAGATCGGCTTGTGAAGATCTTTTAAGTCGGACCTGGGTGCGTGCGCTGGTCTCAGATCAGCCGGGAAAAGAGGCGTCGGTTACCGCTTTTTTCCAACTCCTGGCGGTTTATTTTGATTTCGCCTTCTCGTCGAAAATGTAGTTGGTTTAACAAAATTATTTAAACTGCTTGTATTTTGGATTTTATTCAATTGGTTTTTAGTCAAAATAAATAAACAAACTACTACAATGGACGTAGAAACGAAGACTATTTTGCAACGGATTATACGAAAAATACCCAACAAGAAGCTGGAAGGTACTCTGAGATCTTGGGGCCGTTTGTCAGCGGAGCAGCTGCGCTCGCTGGACTTCACGCAGCCCAAGTGGTCATTACTGGAAGACCTCATCTCCAGGTGTGAGGTGGGCTGGCCGGCTCACCCTGTCCGTCCAGGGTTAGGGTTAGGTCTTTATTTGCTCTGTGATCTCTAGTTTTAGATATTAACATTAGATAGCTAGCTAACCTAGCCGTCCAACTTGGTTAGCATAACTGTTTGAAGATGCGTTTTATGATTTCGGTACGACGAACACAAAAGCAGCTAGTTCGGTTACTAGTTAAGTGACCAGTTAATGGTGTTTACAATGTTGACTTACATTAGCTAGCTACAGGGTTGCCAACTCTCACGCATTGAGCGTGAGACACACGCATTTGATCGTCTTCACACGCTCTCACACCATACATCCGATTTCTCACGCCGAAAAAAAAATCTAGTTTATTGACCTCTGATCCACATATATGATTCAATGAGTTACTAGTTCGCTCTGGCGCCAACCACTGGCGATCGATCGATCGCGATATAATACTTAATTTGTGTCCAATTTACACCGCCACCTCCTCCAGGTTCAAATCTCACTCCAAGCGATCTTGAAAAGTTGGCAACCCTGTAGCTAGTAGTAGGCTCATGTGTTGCCTAAATCGCTGATTGGGTTTCAATCGTTCGTTCTGTCTTCAGGACAGAAGGCTGGGTTTAAAAGCTGTGACAAAATTGGAGATGGTCTGTGAGTGATTTTTTTATATTGACTGATTGTATTTTTTTTATACTATTTGTGGTGTTTTTATATGAAGTTTGGCACTTAATGATTGTAATAAAAGTTAGCCTGGAACTGTCATGTTTCTGATTATTTGTATATATATATATATATATATATATATATATATATATATATATATACATATATATACATATAAAGTGGTGTGTGTATAGAGAGACATCTCTAAAAATCTTTAATACTAGATCATATAGACAACCCTGATCAGGGAACCTGGCATGCCTGTCAACTCATGGATGCAGAGGGTAAGAGTGTTCTTTGTTACATTAAAGTAAACTCCATTGTTTTGTACAAGAATTTTATGTATTTGGTATATAGATAAATAACATCAAGCTAATCAATTGCATTATAAATAAGCTAATTCTTGTTTTTTGGTCTCCACAGACGATGCTGTTTCTGTGAGTTACACAGAGTTTAGGGAGCTATTCAAAGCTAACTTGGAGGAAGTGTTCAAACATGTAATGAACTTTTCAGATGTCACTTTATCCATGTTGTTAAATGAATGGCATCATATAATTTTATGAAGCAATTAGAGCAATTTGTGAAGCAATTTTATTTGATGAAACACAATAAAATTACCAGAGTATACAGATTGCTTCAAGGAATTGGGTCCTAGAGACAATTTTATCTCAATTTTCTATATATCACAAGCGTACAGTTGTCCAAATATTAATCCATTATGCAGTGTTTTGATGTGGAGTGTCCAGGGGACTATCATATTACCCAGCTCTATTTCCAAGTATATAACTTTGTTGTAAGCTATGGGTGTTTGCTTTAACAGATATCCATTAGGATGAAAACACTTGAGGATGGGGCTGTATGGATCCGCATTGCATGGGGAGACAACTTCAACAAACCTAACCATCTGAGACCAACATATGTTGTGCACTATCTGCAGACTCCCTATGTGTTTATCTTTAACCTCATGTCCAAGCACAAGCCTTTCCTATATGAGGTGACTTCCTGAGCTTTTTCAGATGATTACTGTTCACTTCTGCAACAATTTGACCATCAACATAAGGAATGTGTCACTAACATCATTCATTTGCTTTGGCCATAAGGCCCTATTTCTGTCCTGCAGATACGTGTCTATAAAGGAAGCACACTTGAGTGGGCGAAGTCTCACGGCATTGAGAGACCTACTAATGAAACAGTATCAGCAGGTTAGGTGGAATTATGCCATATTTGCTTATACTAAAATTGTTATAAATTAAATTCTGAATACCACATTGACCTATTTTTGTATAATTATTTGCAGGTTTTCCCTTCAAAGGACAGAATTGTAAAGGAAAGAAATGCACCTCCTTTGCGTATGCTCTTTTATTCTACTACTGCTTCAGCAATAAGAGTCCGATTTGGGCATAATGTCACCTGTTTTCAGATTTGGTTTGTTTTTGTCTGATTTTCCCCACCTCCAGTTTCACATTACTGTTCTGTTTGTGTCTTACTTATTTCCCCTTACAGACCCCAATATTGAGAGAGAGCATGCTGAGTATACAGAGAGAAGACATCAGATGGCCTGTGAGGCATTTGGTGATGGAGTGATGCCACAGCTGGAAAAGGCTGTGTACAAAGTGTGTGACTTAACTAGCTAAAGAGGTCAACAGTACACACAACATCACTGCTGTCACTGTCTTCGTGAAGTTATACGGCCCTGCTGGCAGTAGATCTCTGTTCTGAATGCATGTTCCATTTCACCCCAAAGACATTAAGTGGAATTTCCATCTTCTAAATAGGAGCGTCCCTTTTGTAAAGCTAAATTCATTAGTATGTTTATGGAGCTATTTTTGGCCTTATGTGTTTTTGTCCCTTAAATTCAACAAATCGGTGCCTTTTTGAATTAATAAATTCATGGACACTATTGGACTTCTACTGCACATTTGGACTTCTAATTAAGATGCACCGATTGATTTATGAAACTTCTCATTAAGATGCATAATTTAAGATATTGGTCTGATCTTCTCGCTCTCCTCTCATAGCTTGAAACCAGATACAGAGGCAATAACAGCAACACTCTGAAGGATGAAGATGAACTCTTCAGGGGTGTAGTCAAGTTCTCCAGCACCAACCTCCTGCAGTCTCTTCATCATTGTGTGGCAACAGGTGAGCAGAGTCTTAATGACATTGACTTAGAGATGTTTTATTTGATGTGCTCATATGCCGCTTTGTGTTGTAATAATTTTTGGTTAAGAACTTATAGTTAGACATTTCCCTCATCATTTGAAAGGGTGGTATGCATCGCCACATGATGGCAGTGCAACCACCACTTCTCACTGATCATTCTTTGTTTCACAAAGAATCACTGGACCAACCAGCTGATCCATGCCTCAGCATCAGTGATACGTGAGATGCTTGGTTACAGATTAACATCATAAAGGAACAGTGTCCTCTGTAGAAAAGGTTGGAGGCCAGGGTAAAGGCAACTCGGAGAGAAGTTAGCCAGCTGTCAAAAATGGACATGACTATGGTGAACAAATGATGAAGGTACCTGAGAAACACAACAGACTGTACATACTGGAGACGAGCTGCCTGAAGTAGAAGCCCAGAAAACAATTTCTGAGCAACTTCATGCCCATCATTTTAAATGGACCTTCTCACTTTTGATGATATTGATTCAACAGTGAATAAGCGTTGAAATGCCAGCTGGGTTGGTCTGCGTTCAGGTACATCGACCACTGGGCATAATTTTTGTGGGATGCCTCCTTCTTCCGTATGCTTCTCCCATATTGCGCAGTCTCTTTGGCACGTGCTTTGGCACGTAGTAGTAGGAACACACTCTGAATACAAGATCAGCAGAGGCTGGGATCTGCCACACCAGGCGGGACCCCAGAGTCTGGATGTGCAAAGACTCCCCTAAAACAGTCCAGCAAGAATTTCCAGTCCAGAGAGTTTCTGAATTAAGATCGTGTAGGACTTCCAGATACATTGTGACATAATTGTGATGATTAACAAACCAGATATGGTAGTGATGGACAAACAGCAAAAGGCTATAATAATGTATAAATCCCAAGTGTTGGCAATAGCAGGACGATGCAGGAGCATAAATGGAGAAATACCAAGGGCTGAATGAAGTGCTCGAAAAGACTGGAGGAGAGGGCAACAGCGGTTCCCATGGTAATGGATGCACAAAGGGCTGTGAACCCTAAACCCCAGCCGATCCCAGGAATAACAACCGAGATCTTTCATTCAAAAGAGTGCAGTCCTGGGAACAGCTGTAATGCTATGCAGGACCCTCAAAATCCCAGGACTCTGGTAGAGAACATGTGTATGTACAAAGAGGAATAAATGTTATGATTTAAACATAACATAGTGCCCATATTCCAGGTGGAACAAAACTGGTGTTAATAAATGTTGTGCCTTCCACGTTCATTAATTCTTGCTATCTTGCTATCCAGATTTCATGCCTGTGTTCTCTTACTGGTTCCTTGTTTGATAGGCATGGCTGAAAGCCCCGTAACTCCTCTCTTGTCCTCCATCACACGGAAAGGAAAGAACTATTTTGTGATCACAGACAAAGATCCAGGAGCCACCACTCAGACACCAGCTCACAAAGCGTGATGAAACAAGATACCAAGGATTTTGTTTGGATGTGCCTTTGTACTTTGTATGTTTTTATTTTCTGTTTTTACTCATGTTCAGCCATGTTTAATTAAAATGCTTCATTTATCAACCCTTTTCTGTTTTTACATATTTACATCTCAAGGCCAAATATACTGTAAAATAAACATAAATAACCTGGGGCAGTCATGGTCCTGTGGTAGGGAACTGGTCTTGTGACCGGAGGGTCATGGGTTCGATACCCAGGTCTGAGGCCATGACTGAGGTCCCCTTGAGCAAGGCACCTAACCCCAACTACTCCCCGGGCGCCGGGTTAGGGCTGCCCACCGCTCTGGGCATGTGTGCACCACAGCCCCCTAATAATCACTAGTGTGTGTGTGTGTGGTCTAATTGCACAGATGGGTAAATGCGGAGGACAAATTTCGATTGTGGTGAAAAAAATCACAATTGACAAATATGGCACATTTCTTCTTCTCAGTCTTACATAGTTCAAACTCAAAATCTTCAAATTGTGTTTTTTCTTATTTACAGTGACATCCACCTTCCTCTATGTCTAATGCATAGGAAAGCAGGGGGAAATAAATAGATACAAAACCCTAAAATAAGATGTTTGAGGTTACATAAATTGTCCATACACGTAATGTGCTAAGTAGTCCCGGAAGTGAACGTTCCCTACGTCAGCTGTGCGCCCCCTGTAGGCGCACGGCTGCTAGTTCACACAAACATGGCTGACCCTGCGGCAGACGAGTCAAGTGGTCACAGTAATTCGCTAGTTAGCATTCATAAATACAACGAGGAAACGCCATCTCAGGCTAGAGACATCATCAAACCCTCCATAACCGAGCTTACCAAAGAAGTGCGGACCAATATCCTCTGTACCGTTGAAGGATGTGGAAAAATTCTTCCCAACACTCCAGCACTGAACATGCACCTTGTGAAGTCCCACAGAGTGAAGGTAGTCCGCTCGCCCGTTAACGCACTCGCTAGCGAGGGACCAAACTCGCCAACGTGTGTGCCGTGTTCGAACTGGAAGAAATCACAACCTATTCTCTTCTTTCATTATTTTAACATATTTTAAGGATAAAGTATAGTTATGGCTGAGTAAGGTAGCCATGGCTGCCACAGGCTGGCTAAGTAGCGTTAGCTAGTGGTTTTGACTCGCAGTCTCAGCTTTGACTCAGCTGGATACTTAACCTTACAACTAAGCGGCAGCTCGCTTTTATACCGACGTTTTAATACTGTCATTCGTATTTTTGTAGTCTAATTGTCCAAACTTATGTAATGTTATCTTATTTGTTTCGTTTTTTATCTTTAATGCGTAGCTAGCTATGTACAAGCACCATGACAAGTAATCTTAACTTTAAGGTATCTAAACTTTCTAGCACCGGTTCATGCTGGCGTAAAGTTCGTTAAAATGATGAATGAAAAGCATGGTTAATCAGCAGAGGTGTCAATTCCAGGTTCAGAAAGTAAAAGTCCTCACCAGGATTTTGCTCAAGCTTGCTAGATTTTCTAATTTGTGCAATCCAGGTACAATTAGTGGAATCAACACAATCCATGAAGCCTGAGCAAAATCCTGGTGTGGACTTTTACTTTCTGAACCTGGAATTGACACCTCTGCTAATCAGTCTAGCGAGCAGGTATGTCAGTTTGATGGATTTTGTGCGTTTGATGAACCTTCATCCAGTCAATCTGATTTCTTTGCGTACCTCACGTAGATAAAGGCAAACGTAACCAAGCACTGCTGTGATTGGGCCAGTAGTTCATCCAGTGCTGCTGCTTCCTGCTTACACATTTACCTGTTTACTTGACTTTGAGCCAGAACAAATATGTTCAGTGGTAATTAATCAATTCCATTTATTATGTTATTGGGGGGACGGGGGTGTTGGGGGAAGGCAGCAGAAAAGGTAAACTGGATTTTAAAGGAAGACAGAGTAGAGCAAATGAAGATGACAGAAGGTTCAAATATTTTGGAGCAGCAGCTGCCAACCTTGGTTGTGAGTCAGGTTTGTATGACAGGAAGTCCAGAGCTAGGAGATGCAAAGGTGTGAGATGTTATAACAAGACGATTATAACAGTCAAGACGGGAGGTAGTTGGTATGGAATATAGCTGCTCTGGGACAGGTGTGATGTGTGCAGTATATTCACTAATTCACTAGTATTCCAGCTGCTGTGTCTTGGCTGTTCTGAAGACGGAACTATGCAACACGGAAGGCCATAAAACAACAGGTTGATGATGGTATTATCAGAAAATACTGAGCTCTTACCTGATTTTAGACTTGCACTACAACTACAGTGCTACACTTTAGACTTCAAACACTGGTATATACTGTAATATTACCTGGGTAGTTTTGTTTGTTTCTGTATCCTTGCCTCAGTGTTAAAGGAGATCAGGCTTTCAAAGACAACAAAGTAACTGAACGTTACTTGTTACACGATACCTTTGAGTTTGGCAGTGGGTCAGGATGGGCAAAATGATCCTGAGTAACACAACGCCACTCCTCAGTGTAGTAGAGGAAAGGCACAAGTGCAGTGCTAGTGTTTTATTTATCACTGAAGAAAGACCCAATGGCTGCCCGTGGTGCAGCTTCCAGCATCAGAGATCTCAGCTCTTCCTGATTTACACCCTCGTGTTTCTCCTCTCAGCTCTTCCTGATTTACACCCTCGTGTTTCTCCTCTCAGCTCTTCCTGATTTACACCCTCGTGTTTCTCCTCTCAGCTCTTCCTGATTTACACCCTCGTGTTTCTCCTCTCAGCTCTTCCTGATTTACACCCTCGTGTTTCTCCTCTCAGCTCTTCCTGATTTACACCCTCGTGTTTCTCCTCTCAGCTCTTCCTGATTTACACCCTCGTGTTTCTCCTCTCAGCTCTTCCTGATTTACACCCTCGTGTTTCTCCTCTCAGCTCTTCCTGGTTTACACCCTCGTGTTTCTCCTCTCAGCTCTTCCTGGTTTACACCCTCGTGTTTCTCCTCTCAGCTCTTCCTGGTTTACACCCTCGTGTTTCTCCTCTCAGCTCTTCCTGGTTTACACCCTCGTGTTTCTCCTCTCAGCTCTTCCTGGTTTACACCCTCGTGTTTCTCCTCTCAGCTCTTCCTGATTTACACCCTCGTGTTTCTCCTCTCAGCTCTTCCTGATTTACACCCTCGTGTTTCTCCTCTCAGCTCTTCCTGATTTACACCCTCGTGTTTCTCCTCTCAGCTCTTCCTGATTTACACCCTCGTGTTTCTCCTCTCGGCTCTTCCTGATTTACACCCTCGTGTTTCTCCTCTCTTATGTTGCCTGCAGAAGTGCATTCACAGACAAAAGAAGACTTTAGTTCAGTGTGGCATTTTTCTGTGGGTCAAATAATTGTCACAGTGGCTGTGGTGGTTTCAGCACCTTGCACACATTGCCTGGATGTTGACCCAGAGGCTCGGGATTATTTTGCTGTTTCATTAGATTGATATAAAAGGTGAAGCTAAATAGAATAACCATGGTGTTACAAAGTAGCCATTTCTCTCAATATGGAATGCCTGTTATATAATCATATTGCAGTGATTTTATGCAACAAGCTGACGCTTATAATAGTAATGGTAGCAGAAAGATATGAATGTGTTCTGGCAACAGCTTTTACTTAGCTGCATTTGAATGTTTATGCAAATTTTGTGCTCACCTGCTTCAGTTAAGGCCTATTACAGTTTGCTAGTAAGGAACACTAATCTTTGACATGGTTCAGTTTCAGGATGGGGGAAGTATCCCTCAGCCGAGGCCAGGGAACACACGCACACACATCTGAGTCCTACTGAAGTCACGAGAATGGCTTCAGTGCCATGATTAACACACGTATATGTAAAAAGATCTCTAACACCTATCTCTAATGTGTTTAATGCATACTAAGAAAGCCTGACATAAATGGAAATCCCCAAATTTCCACCACAAGATGCATGATACTTTTTTTTGTCAAGAATCCTCTAAATTGTTGATTAGTACAGTAATAATAGTAATAATATTTTGGGTAATTTCCAGTCCAGATTATAACTGGTGATTATATCAAGGGAAATGTATTTATTTTTAATGTTTCGGGTGAAATTGATTTAGAACATTATATTGAGTATCTTTCTTTTTTCACCTAGGTTTCTTGTGTAGCAGACAGAATAAAGGCCTTTGAAAGAATTGCATAAGCTTGATTATTTGAACAGACTGTATCGTTGGAGAGCAGACCTCCATATCCAAATGAATTCCTAGGTGTTGTTGGATGGGTTGGCGGTGTTGAGTCATGGGCACACACGGTGTTTCATGTACCACTAAATATACTTACAACTGAAAATCAGCAGCCAGTGCTTGTAGCTTTGTAATTCTGTTATAAATTGATCCTGACCATGTCTCGTCCTTGTAGGATGGCCTTGTCAACCCCACAGTAAGGAAAGATATGAAGGGTACACAGAAGCTCTATTGTTGTCCAATAGAGGGCTGTCCAAGAGGACCAAACAGACCCTTTTCTCAGTTTGCCCTGGTTAAGCAGGTAATCAAAATTATTCCACAATTCTCGTGCCCTAGGCCACGTAACAGTCTGCATGCAGTACATAAGGTGCAAATACAGAGCCTTAATGTCATTTGTTGGTGTCTTTACATGGGTTAGCATTTCATGAAGATGCATGCAGAGAAGAAGCACAAATGTGTGAAGTGTAGCAATGGCTACAGCACAGAGTGGGATCTGCGGAGGCATACTGAGGACTGTGGAAGGATGTACAGCTGTACTTGTGGTTGTCCATACGCCAGCAGAGCGGCGCTCTTGTCACACATCTACCGGACAGGCCATGAGGTGCCCCAGGAGCACAGGTGCCTGTTCCTTTTGATGCTGTTTTTGCTCTACTGGCCTTTACTTTGAAACTGTAGCATAAGCCTATGACTCACTTTTGTGTCTGTTTTTGTACAAGGCATTTGTTTGTGTTTCACTTGTAGATTTCCACCAGTAAAGAAAAGGAAAATGGAGAAATTATCAAGCAGTGCCTCAAAAATTAGGTCCAATGAGCAGCTGTATGGCATGGTAGACGTTGATCAGGATCTCACAGAAGGAGCAGTCCCTACTGAAGGAGCATCTCAAACTCCAGATTCCCTCCGACAGAATCTTGCCCACTCTAAAAACATTCAAAAGCTCCTCTTGCCCAAGCCTAAAGTCGCTTTGGTGAGTGTCCCTGTGATGCAGCTCGCACACCTGCCAGTACTCCTCCCACCAGCAGAGAGCAGCTCCTTAAGGTCTGTGGTCTTAGCTGTGGACGCGCAGGGGTCTGTAAGCACTGTGCATCTCTTGCCTCAGTCACTTGGGACAGTGGTGCCTGCTCTGAACACTAAGACCTTGAGCTTCAAACAGGCCACACCCGCTTCCAGATCAAGCCTGGATGCCATCAGCACAGGGATCCAAGTCAATCTGGAGAGCTTGGTGGGTGAGCCTGGCGTTGACCTGGGATCCCGAAATAAAAGCACTTCAACCAACATTCAGACCGATATCTCGTATGTCAGTAGAGGATCTATTGGAGGAGTCACCATCACCTCCATAGGTGAGCCCTCAGTGTCGTCTTGCTCCCAAACCGATATTAGTGTAAGTGCTCAGATCCAACTACCTGTGAGTGTTCAAACACAGACGTTTCCCTTTAGGGCCAAAGTCACGTCCTCTGTGGGGGCGCAGACGGATACACTCAGCCAGCTGCCCTTCGCCTCGTTTAATACAACAAGGGAAACGCAGACCAGCTGCTGTGCAGCTGCCCCAGTCAGCAGGACGCAGATGGACCAAGCTATTATGTGCACAGACATTTTTGATGTAGACATGCTTAGTGTGTCAACGCAGACCTCACTGACTGATGGACCTTTTGGTACAAATGGACTCTATCCCATGAACACAGAGTCAGGACTCTTTGAAGATAAACCTGCTCCATCTTTGTGCTTCGGAGCCCAGAGGGACATTTTGCCCCAGAATGCAGTGGCTGATAATCAGACTCAGACCATGACTCTCCTCAGTGACCTAGAGAACATCCTTTCTGACAGTATGGCAGGCGGAGCGCCGAGCTGTGGGTCAGGTCTGGTTCCGATGCAAGAGCAGCACACGGGCATTGACTTCGACTTTGAGGATTTCCTCAATGCAACACACATTCAGACTCAGACGGACGAGAGCGCCTTGGGAAACCTGAGCTCGGAGACGCCACAGGAGCTCCTCGACATCGAGACCCAAACTGACTTTCTACTTCTTGACAACTTGGGCGACAGCCACAATAGTGATGCCGGGACGATGGTACAGTCCACAGAACTAGAGTTGGAGATGTTTGACACGCAAACTCAAACGGATCTGAACTTCCTGCTCGACACCAGTGGCCACATGGCACTCGGCAGCATTCTCAGACATTCAAGCTTCAGCATGAGTACCGAGTCCTCAGATACAGAGACCCAGACGGAGAGCAGAACCCCTATTCCTCCTCCTTCTCTGCCCTTGTCTTGTTCCAATGATGGACAGGTCAGGCTTAGCAGCACGGAGACCCAGACCATCTCCAGTTCCTCCAGCCTGGGCCAACTTTTCCTAACCAGTAATGAAACGCAGACAGTCGTTGATGACTTCCTGTCTGCAGATCTTGCTTGGAACATGGATTCCCATTTCAGCTCGGTGGAAACCCAAACTAGTGAAGACCTCTTATCCCTCTTTCAGCACTCTGAGAAACCAAACACCTGAGCACCCGTGTTATGAATGAGCTGTTTCTGGTGACTCTCATCCAGAGAAGCTGAGGACCAACAGACCGAGTTCTATCAAACACTCATCAGGGAAGTCCCTGACTGGCAGATGGCACTTATGGGAATTGAGTTGCTTATTCTTAGTTGGCATCTTGAGTAATTTCACAATAAGCGATGTATCTATTAACGTCTGTCGAGCTATCCTAAGTAGAGTTTAGCTGCAGTTTACAATTTCAGTGTCATTAACTAACTGCTTGCTTTTTATTTGCACATTGAGGGAGAGGGAGAGAGAGAGAGAATGTGAGTGTCTTTGTTTCAAACTCGAGTAAAGAATGTATTGTTTATGTTGTAAGATGATGCTACTAAATAGCATCATTACTTTTGTGTGGCACAGGTTTTTGCTTAGCCTTTTGTAGGTGGCAGACTTATGTCAGTTTCTGTTGACATAGACCTAGCTGTTGTCACTGTGAGTAAAATATAGTAAACATGATTCATTAAAGGGTTCTTGTGGATATTTTGTGCTGACTGTTACAGCATATACTGAACCACACCTCAAACCATCTGCAAGTTATCGTAAGATATGCATACTTGTGCATGTTCTAAATGTTATGGTTCCTTTAACAGTTGAGCTCAGTTAATGCTCTAATATGCTATGATTTGCATTTTGTACTGTGAGTGATTAACATGCAAATCACAATTGTTTACAGTAAAATTAAACCTTTAATATTTCACTGGAAGCTTGTAACATTTTCACTAAATGTGAATTTGTTCACCTTTAAGCATTGTTCATTTTAAATTCATGTTTAGATTTTTGTTGGTGCCTTAATATAAGAATGTTTTGGTTTTTTTGTTTTGCTTGAAGACATGAACAGTGTTTAACTATAAATGTATTTATTTTACGTTTGCTAACTATTTTGCACGGATAATTATCACCTACTTTAGCCTTGCCTGTTTTAGTAGGTATTGACACTCTCAGTTGACCAGTATGTTCTTCTAATTTATAAATGTAACTTTCCACAAGCAGCAGAATGTAAATGACACTATATCTCATATATAGCAGAGTGCTTCTCAGCTTTGAAACCAATTGCTTTTTTTTATAAATGATCTGCCAATAGATCATTTAAATAAATATAACTATACATGCATAAAATTTCTTGAATTTAGCAAATATGCTAGAAAAATGAACTAAGTGCTGTAGATTAACGTTCTCATCTTACACTACGTGGTGTGCATGCAGTCTTGTTTGTGCCAAAAATGGGTCTTTTTAGTTGAGTTTCCATATTGGCTTGTATTTAAATTTCTTCTTGTTCTTTAGGGTTTGGTGAAGTATGCCAGTTCAGCCCTATGTTTTTGTGTTTTGTTTAGGCTGTGCTGCAGCAGATGCTCGAAATAAAGTGCTATTCAGAGGTTTTTTGTTACCCGTCATCAATGAAAAACTTGGTTAAAATGTCTTAGTTGGTTTTAATAAAGACATTTAATAAATAATTTAATCTTTTACATAACAAAAAGGATATAGTACAGTTCACCATCCATGATCACCATGAGTAGTTGTGGCATTTTGAGGAAAAATAATTCCGTTTTGTCTTGCACCAGAAATAGGGCTGCACCAGTCAAAAAAAGACAGTAATAGAAACACTGGAACATTGTTTACGTCAAGTCTGGTCCCTTTGTATTAGAATTGAAGTAGCATGTTCTCTGTATCTTAATCCTGATTCACTGAAGGATTTCCAAACCGTATAAACTTGTTCCATGTACGTTATGGTAAGTCTCATTATTGAAAATCCTGTTGTAAATACTGTTTCGGCAGTAGGTGTTTTGAACATGTTTATATAATAACTGCTGCTACTGACGGCTCACGGCTACTGAGGCATGTGTGAAGTACAGGAACCTCAGACTACATGACTGAACAGCCTTTGTAAGAAGGCAGTTCAGTTGCTGGGTAACTGGGAAGGCAATGGTGGGTAGTAATGGCTATTGCACTGTTTTGACAAACACTGAAAGGCCCCTGCAGCAGCAAGCAACACACTCTGTGGTTTTTGTAGTGCATGTTCCATTAAAATGATACTGTTTATCTACCAGTACATGGTGGACACTGTAACATTGTAGTAGCAATAATGCTTTTGCCTCCCTTAAAATAAGCATTTTGTTGGTACTACGATACATTATTTTCTAAACTGTTACAAAAATTGAAAGGCACTTTTGCCTTTGGGACATTGTCCTTAATACTATTATAGTTTATCTAGTGTTAAGCTTAATGATTCACTCTTAATGTGTTTTCTAAATTTCATTAAATTGTGCTATGGCCCAAGCTAAACACACTGACCTATATATTCCATAGGCTCACATACCATTACCACCCACTTTAGTAAAAAATCCTACATTGCACTTATACTCAATGGCCACATTGTTAAGTACCCAAATCTTGTAGGTGTGCGTATTATCCTCATTCTGTTTATTACTGGTCAATTGTTGACCTCATGCCCATTAGTAACGATACTATCTGGGCAATGGGTCACTCTCATTACACCAGAGATCTCATTACACACTGTGGCTGTTGCACACAGTGAATCAGAAACAGCAGTGATGCTGGAGTTGTAACACAAAGGGTCACTGCCAGGTAAAACATGCTTACCCAAAGGAATTTAGGCAGCTGTGTTCTGTGGTCAGAAACAAACCATTGATGGAGAGACAGAAAAGATTTGTACATCAAAAATATTTCTAGTAAATTAATGTTAATATAAGCATATCAAATATTTATAATGCAATTTACAAATCTAAAAGGTTTTCAGACCAGAACATTTTCTCTATTCATTATTTAAAATCATTACATTTGATTTAGCAAAAGTCCTCACTAATTCATATTTTACAGTACGACTCCATGCCAAGTCATCTCAGCATACAGAGAACTTTAATGAATTGAGGCAGTGAATGATGAGCAACACATTTAAAGTAAACGGTGAGTAGACACTGGTATTGGAACCCTGGTGCCTAAAAGTACTGGAAGCTCAGCTTCTGGCCTCCTTACATTCTTAGATCTGAAACCATAATGTAATCTGTGGCCAGAGTTGTGTCTGAGAGGTGACCTGGTCAGCCTGTCCTGTTTGAGGTCTCGACCCAAGAGGGAGGTAGCCCTGGCTACCTGGTCTGCCAGAGTGCTGAAGGGCTGCTGTCTCTTGGAGAATGTGGTGGTCAGAGCAGATAGCATGTGACACTGATGCTGGTCTAGCCTCTGCTTAGAGGTCAGAGATCCCTGACAGGCATCTAGAGTAGAGTTAGAATATGGAGAGACAGGTTTTCCAGCAACATCCTCTTTCTCACCAAAAACCACTGGCCCTGAAGTGCCACACACAGGAACTCTGTCAGTCTCTCCTTCTGCCTGGCACATATCAGGAGCTTCTCTCCTCTTTAGCAGACTGTGACTCTTTGGTTTTGCAGGGGTAGATGCTTTTACAGGGGGCAATACAATAACAGGGCTCTTTTCCTCACCCCTCTCTTTCATAAAAGTCCCCTGCATATTATGCTGAGGGTGATGAGGAAGAGTTTGGCTATTTCTGCATAGTTCGCCTTCGAAAAGGAGTTCATCTCCTTTGATGTTCCTCTCCTGTTCCTCTCCGGAGGAACAAGAGAATGAAGTACTGCTGGGAGCTCTCTTTAGACGTTCCACGATAGTAGAAACTGTGTTTTTCAGAGGTTCATCAGCAGGCTCACAGAAGTGTTTGGCAGAGGTTCGAGAACATTCAGGAACAAGGATTTCAGTCTGCTTCAGATCCTTTAAGTCAGCACAGAGAATGCAATGGGAATCTATGACATCTGGTGTGATTTTACTCCCTTTTTTCTGGGCTTGAAACAAGCAAGCAAGTGGAGGAGACAGACCCCAGCCTTGTATCTGTCAACACAAAACAAAGCCTGAGTTTTTACAAAATGTTATACACAATCTGTATAACCTTAAAGAAACTGTTTCCACTTGCATCAAATTGAGTTAATGTGAGTCAAAACTGCACCATTAGCTACAGACCTTATTCCACTTTTAACGATATGTTTGAAGGAAACGTAACTGTTACTCACAGCTCCTTCCCAGCCAGTTTGGGGCTGCGACTCATACACATCCTCCTCTACCAAAGACTGGTCCTCACTAAAGTCCAGCAGCACATTCACACACTCCCTGTCAAATGTCTTGAAAAACTGCTCGTCTTGTTGTGGATTCTCCAGAGTAACATTTGTGTCAACATCGACAGGCTGAACGCATAACGTCGGGCTGTTCATTGCGAAATCTGAGGGCGAAAATCTCTGAAGTGCCGTTATCGTTAATACAAGCTAGCCCAGTTAGAATAATTAGCTAGTCTGTCGTGAAATCACACTAACTCACTGTTAAACGTAACGATAGTGACTTTTTAAAACTCATTGGTATACTCATTGGTATACCAGGTCTTGTTGCGAGATGCCGTTAACTAAAATTAACTACTTCAGCAAGAACTGGCAGCGCTTAGACATTTAGCTTAGCTAACCTAGCTAGCGCTCGAGCGGCCGAAGTTGCTATGACAGCACGTTGCTATGACAATCTGAGAAAAGCGTCGTGCGCAAAGGTGTGACGTCTGAATAAAGGGGCGTGGAATTAGGTTCCCAAGCGTACTTTGCAGACGTATGCTTTTGCAGCTAAATAGCCTATTTATATGTGTTTGTGTAATAAAATGATTATCCTACATTTTATTACAGTTATGCCATTGTCCTAACTCTGGCTCTTCTATTGTGTGCGACCGTGTAATTAATTGCACGTTTCTTTGTCAGTGTTTTCATGCCTACTTCCTTAAAGTGCTTCGTTACTATTGAATATATCGCAGCTTTATTAGTGCAGTTGTACAAATGCGTGTCGGTTGTTTGTAATATCTATACTAATATTATAATTTAAATTGAATAAAAAAAACACGTATTCATATACTCTTAAAAGATCCTTGCGACGTGACCGTACGCACCAGTCTCCTTGAAGAACAAGGGTTGCGCATGTGGAAATCGGGGTTGTCCACATTATTATATACTTCCATCTTATTTACTGATACGATTTGGTGATTTCATTCCCAATGAATTGCTAGAAAAGCATGTCTGTTTATAAATGCGCAATTTCACAGACAACCACAGCCATAAACAGATGATGAAGTCACACGGACACCTGACCCGACTTCTTCCTCTCTTCATCTCGACACAGCTTTTTCTTCCGGACCGAACCGTTTTATAGACGCAGAAGCTGTTCGCACGGCCGCAGTCATGTTACCTCCGAACAACTGTCTCCCGAGAAATTATAGCTGCATAGCTGGTCTATTCGGAAGCTTATCGACAAACCAGAAGATGGAAGATGGAGACGGGGAAAAGACAGGAGAGGAGAGTGTAAACGGGGACTGTGAACCGTCACAAACCCACGTCGTGGATGAGAGACCGAGGGGAAGGGAGTCCTTTCTGAAGCCGCCTCAGAGTCCCACTCAGCGCCGGAGGTGCAAATCTCTACCCAGTTCTGCAGAGAGAGCCAGATTAGAGATAGCACGAAGCCGGAGTCCATCCAGTCAAAAGAAAGTGAGATTTGCAGATTCTCTGGGTCTGGAGCTCATATCTGTTAAACATTTTGACGACAGAGATATGCCGGAGATCCCAGATCGTATAATAAACAAATTCAAAAAAGGTAGGGCTCTTCACCTGAACAACTTTGACAAGTCGACCAGTTCTACCCAGTCCACTTTTTTGGAAATGTTATTCACAGTTCCGGGCACACTACCGAATTTTCTTGCGAGGGTTAAAGAGGTAAAGGTTTTGCTAGAACGTGTTGAGACAGACGAATTCAGCATTTCGGGTATTGTGAGGGTTTTGAATGTTGCGTTTGAGAAAAGCGTTTCTCTGAGGTACACGGTGAATAACTGGATTACATTTATGGATATTCTTGCCTCCTACATTCCTCATTCAAGCGATGGCTTGACTGACAAATTCTCCTTCAAAATCATCACCCCAACGTTTCTCGATAATGGAGGAACCTTGCAGTTTGCGATCAAGTACTGTGTCAATGACACTGAATTTTGGGACAACAACGATGGAAATAATTACAAAGTAAGGCGCCACAGGTTTAAAATCTCCCCACCACGCGAATGGGAGAATGGATGGATCCACTTCATTTAGCGCGGCTGGCCGTGGTGCGCGTCCCTTCGTGCGTAATTGATCTCCAAGTCCCAGTTTGTGTAGCTCCACTACACCACTGCTGTCTGGCTGCAGGCCCTACACTCGCTTGGTCTTTTAAAGCGTTCGGATGGATCATCTTTCCCTTTATTTTCTAAGCAGCCCCTGCGTTGCATGTGTTGAATGGAAAACAACGTCGGCTTCCTTTCGTTTTTACTTAATGGTTTAAGCTTATTGTGAACTATTGGCGTGTTTAGGACTTGCGTCATGATTTTATTTTCATTTACAACTCGTGTGGTCTCTGGAATGAAGAAGCACTTGTGATCAGGAAAGTGCGTCGTAGCTGTAGGCCTACAACCTTTTACGCATGATTGTAACCGTAGGCTAAATGAATACATGTAAACGCGTTTAATATAGGTATGTATAGCTACTCACAGGCCCACTTCTTTAGAAAGGGCTAGCCTAAATCAAGTGAAGACGGACGTGGCTGCCGGATATCTGACCGTGACACTTCTACATTCACTCCCCCAGACCTGATCACAAGGTCTCGGAGGTGTTAAATGTCCTACCCACTAAATGTGCGCCGACTACTACAGGCTGTAATGGGCCAGTTTTGTGGTGTATTTAAAGAGTAGCGTTCTTGTTTCGTTAGACTGAGTGCTCGTTGGCCAAAAAATTGGCAGATGCAAACGAAAAATTCAATTGAATGGTCTTAACAACAAATGCTCCTGACGCGAATCCCCATTTCCTCGTTACTGCTCGTTGCTGTAGTCAACAGTGGGGTTATAAAGCCGAGACCGATTTTTGTTTAATATTCAATTTTGGATCTGGTCGTTTTTTGCCTGGTAGTGTTTTGAGATGAAATAATTTTTGTTTTGAGATGTAGACAGATAAAGATTAAGCTATACGTCTGAAATATTGCTTACTGTAGTCTGCCAAAGGAGACGAAGACTGGGGGGGGGGGGGGGGGGGGGTGGCGTGTATTTGGCAGAAAGACTGTTGCCTGTAGTCTAAAATGCTATTGTACAAGACCAATTTAACTGTCACGATGCATGGAGATTAGGCGAGTCGTCATGAATCAACAATGGTTTGTGAAAAGCTGTAATAGGTTGGCCAACACATTCAAACCTGCAAAGCCTCTTTGTAATGGTTGCATTTACCTCAGACCAAACACATTTTTACTATATGAGCCTTTCAACCTTACTGCAGAATTCAGGTGTATTTCCTATGTATTTAGGCTCAACATTACAAAGCTAACTTTATTTTTATGCAACAAATCAAAGGTGAAATATATTTATTAGTATCATTTGTCATCCTGCTTTCAGGGATTAATGTTATCTGTGGCATGTTTGTAGAGCATTGCACAGCAACACCATGTTCGAGTCATTGTAAATACCTGTTGCATTGTGTGAAGTCTTTAATGTTGAAATTGTAGC
>NC_135212.1:26381761-26384261 GCF_052324685.1 Brachyhypopomus gauderio
AATAGAAGCCTTTGTAGGCTTGCACATTGCAATGGGAGTTCTGAGGTTTGCGAATGTACTGGGAATCGTACATGCAACCATAATTTCAACTAATTTCTCCTTGTTATATGTTATATATATTATTTTTCATAATAAGAGATGTTCCCAAAACTTGGATAGCATTTTTAGTCTATTGATCAGGTTTATTTTCAAAAAGAATAACAAACAAACCATAAAATTATACATATGATATAGCATTGCTTTACAACTGTTAAGACCCACCGTCCACTGCAGTGGACATAAAAAAAAATACTATAAAAGTATTATATTTAATTTTTTTTTACTGATTCTTGTTTTGGAGTTCATTACAGACAGAAAATTGCATTCGTATATTTTTTTCATTACTGGAACATAATTCGGGTCTGAAGGGGTTAAAGGGCTAAGACTCCTTGAGTGGCCAAGTGTCCATTAGGGAATTCGCTGTGAGGAGTAGTAGTCGCTACAGTATCTCCTGACATTACGTTTGTGTAGCTGCGCGGTATTATTTGTACATTTATTTGTAAACGTAATACAATCGAACTGTTCAGTCAGACAGCTTGTGAAACGAAATACCATTACAATTTCAAGCATTTTAAAGTAGGCAACATTAGTCAAAATTCCAGCACTTTTCAAACGTGGAACACAAAGCAACATTCAAATTCATCAGGTAAATGTTCATTCCCCTGTTTTTGAGGGGTGCTTCTTTACACTACCACATATAGTTACGGGAGGACACTGCAAAGAATGACTTGTAAAACGTGCTCGCGCTCTCACAGGGTCGCGTGCGGAGTCGAGCGCTACGGTCAGACGAAAAGTAGAACTGAGCCAAGAAGAAAGCAAAAATATATATTTTTACTAGGGAAAATGAAAATAGTAACGCACAGTTATTTGGATAAGTAACTTTAATCTGATTACTGGACTGGAAATAGTAGCGCGTTATATTACTTGTTACCGAAAAAAAGTGGTAAGATTAGAGTAACGCGTTACTCAGTAACGCGTTACTGACATCACTGATAGCGAAGTAATATGTCAGTAATAAGTATAACATATACTTATGTGTAACATGTTTGTTAGACTGCAACCATGTTATCTCTTAGTTTAGCACCTAATTCCTAACTTAGACACCTGTTGTAAGTTTTATACACTGTTGTAGTCATTATGATAGAGTCTCATATTGAATGTCATTAGAGCATATTCGGTATGTATTATTTGATTATTCTTTCCATTTCTGCCTGCGTATATACTATATCAGTCATCGACAAATTAGATATCAAATTGTCACCAGCATATCAGATTATGAGCACAACAATCTCAGCAACCTTATCATATCAGCATACTTCATCTTCATAGAAATAACAGTCTGCATTAGTTATGTTGTACTCTGTATGGATGTCTACCAAGTAGAAACATCTAAAGTAGAGAAGAGTCCATTGAGGCCATCTGTGACACTGCTTTGCTCCATAAGAACTGAGAGCTAGCAGCATACTATGCCGAGGATTATGGGAGCTATATCGAGAGCTCAAGGGGAGAACAGTTGGCTTCTGATAATGGTTTCTGATAATGAGTAAGGTTGGGTGTGATGTTTTACCTGTGGTAAATATGCCAGATATCATTTTGGGCAAACAGACTGCACTGTACTTCACTTTATAGTGACACTATACCAGCAGTGCATGAATAATTCAACCAACCTCACCAGATCACCCTACAGCTGATAGCTCACTTCATGGACATAGCTGATGTGCAGAAGGGCCATCCCTCTGACTTTGAGAAGTTCACATTCAGTGGTTAGTTGCATGATCCCAGCACTCTCCCCAGAAGGCAGTGTATAGGTGAAGTGTGGGACTCAACAGGTTGAGAACATTATTAACCGAAGGAGGCTTGGCATCAAGGCATCGGACTAGCATGTGCTGTCAGTTATCACTCAGCTTCCAAGTGGAAACTAAATCGAGCAGCAGGAAGTGGCTGGTGCATGACAAAGCTGAGCCTGGGGAAGCATCTTTGGGACATCTGATGACAAGACATGGCCCACCTACCATGTGGGTTATATATAAGGTCCTAGCAAGCCAGTACAACAACGCTGCATCCTTCTGTTTTTCACTCATGCCAGATCCTGTTGCAATGACTGCGGGAGAAGCATTGTAGGTAGGACGACCCATTCCTCCCAGGTGACCTGCTGCTGAGTTGGAACAGATGGGAAGAAGAGTGGTTGTTCTTACCCAGCATCCACCTGTGGAGCTCAGTGTTGACCAACAAGAAGTCGTCAGAGAGCTCTACATGTTCAGCATATGAAGTGATGGTAAGACTTTGTGCTGTGGAGTCATCAGGCCCCACACGTCTCTTCTTCGTGATGACATGATCCAGAGTGACACCTAAGAAAACACTGTCCATTCCATGATTAGAGCTTTGTACAGCCGTGTTGAGCCCAGCTGCTGAGAGTGAAGATTCACAGCTGTGTCTTCTGGTCAGACTACTGTTCTAGCAT
>NC_135212.1:26386761-26389261 GCF_052324685.1 Brachyhypopomus gauderio
ATAAAATTATACATATGATATAGCATTGCTTTACAACTGTTAAGACCCACCGTCCACTGCAGTGGACATAAAAAAAAATACTATAAAAGTATTATATTTAATTTTTTTTTACTGATTCTTGTTTTGGAGTTCATTACAGACAGAAAATTGCATTCGTATATTTTTTTCATTACTGGAACATAATTCGGGTCTGAAGGGGTTAAAGGGCTAAGACTCCTTGAGTGGCCAAGTGTCCATTAGGGAATTCGCTGTGAGGAGTAGTAGTCGCTACAGTATCTCCTGACATTACGTTTGTGTAGCTGCGCGGTATTATTTGTACATTTATTTGTAAACGTAATACAATCAAACTGTTCAGTCAGACAGCTTGTGAAACGAAATACCATTACAATTTCAAGCATTTTAAAGTAGGCAACATTAGTCAAAATTCCAGCACTTTTCAAACGTGGAACACAAAGCAACATTCAAATTCATCAGGTAAATGTTCATTCCCCTGTTTTTGAGGGGTGCTTCTTTACACTACCACATATAGTTACGGGAGGACACTGCAAAGAATGACTTGTAAAACGTGCTCGCGCTCTCACAGGGTCGCGTGCGGAGTCGAGCGCTACGGTCAGACGAAAAGTAGAACTGAGCCAAGAAGAAAGCAAAAATATATATTTTTACTAGGGAAAATGAAAATAGTAACGCACAGTTATTTGGATAAGTAACTTTAATCTGATTACTGGACTGGAAATAGTAGCGCGTTATATTACTTGTTACCGAAAAAAAGTGGTAAGATTAGAGTAACGCGTTACTCAGTAACGCGTTACTGACATCACTGATAGCGAAGTAATATGTCAGTAATAAGTATAACATATACTTATGTGTAACATGTTTGTTAGACTGCAACCATGTTATCTCTTAGTTTAGCACCTAATTCCTAACTTAGACACCTGTTGTAAGTTTTATACACTGTTGTAGTCATTATGATAGAGTCTCATATTGAATGTCATTAGAGCATATTCGGTATGTATTATTTGATTATTCTTTCCATTTCTGCCTGCGTATATACTATATCAGTCATCGACAAATTAGATATCAAATTGTCACCAGCATATCAGATTATGAGCACAACAATCTCAGCAACCTTATCATATCAGCATACTTCATCTTCATAGAAATAACAGTCTGCATTAGTTATGTTGTACTCTGTATGGATGTCTACCAAGTAGAAACATCTAAAGTAGAGAAGAGTCCATTGAGGCCATCTGTGACACTGCTTTGCTCCATAAGAACTGAGAGCTAGCAGCATACTATGCCGAGGATTATGGGAGCTATATCGAGAGCTCAAGGGGAGAACAGTTGGCTTCTGATAATGGTTTCTGATAATGAGTAAGGTTGGGTGTGATGTTTTACCTGTGGTAAATATGCCAGATATCATTTTGGGCAAACAGACTGCACTGTACTTCACTTTATAGTGACACTATACCAGCAGTGCATGAATAATTCAACCAACCTCACCAGATCACCCTACAGCTGATAGCTCACTTCATGGACATAGCTGATGTGCAGAAGGGCCATCCCTCTGACTTTGAGAAGTTCACATTCAGTGGTTAGTTGCATGATCCCAGCACTCTCCCCAGAAGGCAGTGTATAGGTGAAGTGTGGGACTCAACAGGTTGAGAACATTATTAACCGAAGGAGGCTTGGCATCAAGGCATCGGACTAGCATGTGCTGTCAGTTATCACTCAGCTTCCAAGTGGAAACTAAATCGAGCAGCAGGAAGTGGCTGGTGCATGACAAAGCTGAGCCTGGGGAAGCATCTTTGGGACATCTGATGACAAGACATGGCCCACCTACCATGTGGGTTATATATAAGGTCCTAGCAAGCCAGTACAACAACGCTGCATCCTTCTGTTTTTCACTCATGCCAGATCCTGTTGCAATGACTGCGGGAGAAGCATTGTAGGTAGGACGACCCATTCCTCCCAGGTGACCTGCTGCTGAGTTGGAACAGATGGGAAGAAGAGTGGTTGTTCTTACCCAGCATCCACCTGTGGAGCTCAGTGTTGACCAACAAGAAGTCGTCAGAGAGCTCTACATGTTCAGCATATGAAGTGATGGTAAGACTTTGTGCTGTGGAGTCATCAGGCCCCACACGTCTCTTCTTCGTGATGACATGATCCAGAGTGACACCTAAGAAAACACTGTCCATTCCATGATTAGAGCTTTGTACAGCCGTGTTGAGCCCAGCTGCTGAGAGTGAAGATTCACAGCTGTGTCTTCTGGTCAGACTACTGTTCTAGCATGGGTCAGATCAAAACCATGCTGGTTTGAAGAATGTGTCCATATAAGGAAAGCCAAAATCCACAAACCCACAGATGTAACAGACTGGCATTGTGTGGACTAACTAGAGTGAAGGGCCTGGTGGACCAGATCAGACATAATCAGTGGACTCAAGGATTCCATTCCTCTTCCAAGGAACAGCATGTTGTCCACTAAACCTGTCAAACCAGTCAA
>NC_135212.1:26391761-26431761 GCF_052324685.1 Brachyhypopomus gauderio
CTCCTTGAGTGGCCAAGTGTCCATTAGGGAATTCGCTGTGAGGAGTAGTAGTCGCTACAGTATCTCCTGACATTACGTTTGTGTAGCTGCGCGGTATTATTTGTACATTTATTTGTAAACGTAATACAATCGAACTGTTCAGTCAGACAGCTTGTGAAACGAAATACCATTACAATTTCAAGCATTTTAAAGTAGGCAACATTAGTCAAAATTCCAGCACTTTTCAAACGTGGAACACAAAGCAACATTCAAATTCATCAGGTAAATGTTCATTCCCCTGTTTTTGAGGGGTGCTTCTTTACACTACCACATATAGTTACGGGAGGACACTGCAAAGAATGACTTGTAAAACGTGCTCGCGCTCTCACAGGGTCGCGTGCGGAGTCGAGCGCTACGGTCAGACGAAAAGTAGAACTGAGCCAAGAAGAAAGCAAAAATATATATTTTTACTAGGGAAAATGAAAATAGTAACGCACAGTTATTTGGATAAGTAACTTTAATCTGATTACTGGACTGGAAATAGTAGCGCGTTATATTACTTGTTACCGAAAAAAAGTGGTAAGATTAGAGTAACGCGTTACTCAGTAACGCGTTACTGACATCACTGATAGCGAAGTAATATGTCAGTAATAAGTATAACATATACTTATGTGTAACATGTTTGTTAGACTGCAACCATGTTATCTCTTAGTTTAGCACCTAATTCCTAACTTAGACACCTGTTGTAAGTTTTATACACTGTTGTAGTCATTATGATAGAGTCTCATATTGAATGTCATTAGAGCATATTCGGTATGTATTATTTGATTATTCTTTCCATTTCTGCCTGCGTATATACTATATCAGTCATCGACAAATTAGATATCAAATTGTCACCAGCATATCAGATTATGAGCACAACAATCTCAGCAACCTTATCATATCAGCATACTTCATCTTCATAGAAATAACAGTCTGCATTAGTTATGTTGTACTCTGTATGGATGTCTACCAAGTAGAAACATCTAAAGTAGAGAAGAGTCCATTGAGGCCATCTGTGACACTGCTTTGCTCCATAAGAACTGAGAGCTAGCAGCATACTATGCCGAGGATTATGGGAGCTATATCGAGAGCTCAAGGGGAGAACAGTTGGCTTCTGATAATGGTTTCTGATAATGAGTAAGGTTGGGTGTGATGTTTTACCTGTGGTAAATATGCCAGATATCATTTTGGGCAAACAGACTGCACTGTACTTCACTTTATAGTGACACTATACCAGCAGTGCATGAATAATTCAACCAACCTCACCAGATCACCCTACAGCTGATAGCTCACTTCATGGACATAGCTGATGTGCAGAAGGGCCATCCCTCTGACTTTGAGAAGTTCACATTCAGTGGTTAGTTGCATGATCCCAGCACTCTCCCCAGAAGGCAGTGTATAGGTGAAGTGTGGGACTCAACAGGTTGAGAACATTATTAACCGAAGGAGGCTTGGCATCAAGGCATCGGACTAGCATGTGCTGTCAGTTATCACTCAGCTTCCAAGTGGAAACTAAATCGAGCAGCAGGAAGTGGCTGGTGCATGACAAAGCTGAGCCTGGGGAAGCATCTTTGGGACATCTGATGACAAGACATGGCCCACCTACCATGTGGGTTATATATAAGGTCCTAGCAAGCCAGTACAACAACGCTGCATCCTTCTGTTTTTCACTCATGCCAGATCCTGTTGCAATGACTGCGGGAGAAGCATTGTAGGTAGGACGACCCATTCCTCCCAGGTGACCTGCTGCTGAGTTGGAACAGATGGGAAGAAGAGTGGTTGTTCTTACCCAGCATCCACCTGTGGAGCTCAGTGTTGACCAACAAGAAGTCGTCAGAGAGCTCTACATGTTCAGCATATGAAGTGATGGTAAGACTTTGTGCTGTGGAGTCATCAGGCCCCACACGTCTCTTCTTCGTGATGACATGATCCAGAGTGACACCTAAGAAAACACTGTCCATTCCATGATTAGAGCTTTGTACAGCCGTGTTGAGCCCAGCTGCTGAGAGTGAAGATTCACAGCTGTGTCTTCTGGTCAGACTACTGTTCTAGCATGGGTCAGATCAAAACCATGCTGGTTTGAAGAATGTGTCCATATAAGGAAAGCCAAAATCCACAAACCCACAGATGTAACAGACTGGCATTGTGTGGACTAACTAGAGTGAAGGGCCTGGTGGACCAGATCAGACATAATCAGTGGACTCAAGGATTCCATTCCTCTTCCAAGGAACAGCATGTTGTCCACTAAACCTGTCAAACCAGTCAACCTGCACATAAACAAACCTGAATTAAGCCCTTGTCTCACCAAAACATTTGCAAATTCTGCTAGTCAGTTCCCCTGTGATTGCGATGGAGTGTCCCATTACAGCACATACAGCAGGTAAACAGAAGATGTCCAGATTGTTCATACGGCGGTCTCTGTCTATGAGCTATTTTCAATGCCTGAGTAGTTCATGACTTCAGGTGTGTGTGTGTGTGTGTGTGTGTGTGTGTGTGCGTGTGCGTGTGTGTGTGTGTGTGTGTGTGTGTGTGTGTGTGTGTGTTTGATTGCATGCATATATCTTGTTGGTTTTTTAATTTGGTTGAGTTGGTCTGTTCTGTTTCGAGTGTGCTGTCTGTAAGCAATGATTTAGTCTCCTCAGAGGCTGTTGCAGTATACCCTGACACAGGCCCGCAGGACTTTCAGATCAATACCGGCCTGGTGTTAGGAACAGGCTGGAGAAAATATTACGGTCACAGTCATACACCAACACATTAGACTTTTGCCCTTATGTCTTGCAAAGGAAAAATATATACAGTAAAGTGTCAGTGTTACGAGGGTTGAGGATTTGGCATTAGGTTCCAAAAGCCCAACCAGAGAGGAACAGAACACAACGGAGCATAGCACGAAAAAACACTGGAGCAGGAGAAGAGATTTTAAGATGGTGGACAAACTACTAACTGATTTGCAAGTGATAGTCTGTCTGCAATAGCGAACAGTGATGGCTAAGTTACCTTGAAAAAGTAATCCGATTACTGATTACTGATTACTCATTTTAAAAGTAACTTAGTTACGTTACTGATTACTTGATTTTAAAAGTAACTACGTTAGATTACAAGTTACTTTAGTAGTTACATTCAGCAGCAAAATTAATTTTTCCAATATTCACTTTATTGCAAGTGCATTTTTAACAGTAACAATGTATTGAAGCAGGTTCGGTAGCTGATGTAGAAACTGCTTAATCCAAAAATCCCGAGGAGGGAAACTTTATTGATAACGCAACCCTGGTGCGAGCAGGCTCCGCCCCCCAGTGTCACTTAACCCTTTCAGACCCTGCGTCCACTGCAATGGACATCACATGTTTTCTTCTCTTTTTTATGATTTGTTGTACAATAGACCAATTAAAATCTGTTAACAGTCAGAATAGACCTTTACCAACCAATCAAATAACACATTAGCCCTGTCCATTGCTTTAGGAGCCAAAAAAAACCACACTGAAGTTAGCAATGGCAGCACTCCAGCCAAAGAGGCAGAGTAAGGGTTCATTTTAACTACTTTTATCCGATTTAGAACACTTTATCCTCAATGTTATGAGTTAATTTTACACTTAAAGGGTAGTTTGTGAAATTAAATGTTCAATATCAATTGTAAAATCATAAAGTTAAACACAGGATTTTTAAAAATCTTGTTGTCCATCACAGTGGACAGTGGGTCTTAATGTATATAATTCAAGCATGCTTTTTAGTGCTGCTGTTAAAACTTTTCTTTTGCAATTGCAGTGTATACAGACAAATAATCTGTTAAATACAGTGTAAAATAAGATAAAAATATTTATTCCACACAGTACACTGCACATGATGTTAATTGACAGCGGAAATATATCAGAAATTGAAAGTTTGGATAGTGATGATGGTGAAGATGCAGAGAGTGCAAGTCTCTCAAGAGTAGGTAAACGTAGCTACCTGTTAAATACAGGTACTCCAACACTCCCATTGTTGTCCATAACACAATGTATGAACATAGCTACTTTTAATTATTGATTCCAGGAGATGAGTAAGTACCAGTGATGGGGCAAGAAGTTGTTCTTGAGACAGTAAATGATGAGGAAGGATCAGGGAAGGAAAATGAGGAAGAAATTGTTTTATATTGTGAAGGTGATCCTTATGCTAACCTGTCCAACGTCCAGTGGCCAGTGGCGTCTACTTGGGAAGATCCTATCACAAACATCACTGAACCATTAACTCCATATGCTTACTTCAAATGATACGTTCCACAAGAGATGTTTGAGCTGATGACCACCATGACAAATGTCTATGCTGAACAAACTGCTGTGAGGGGCTACAAACATGCATCAGTGCATGAAATAGAAGCCTTTGTAGGCTTGCACATTGCAATGGGAGTTCTGAGGTTTGCGAATGTACTGGGAATCGTACATGCAACCATAATTTCAACTAATTTCTCCTTGTTATATGTTATATATATTATTTTTCATAATAAGAGATGTTCCCAAAACTTGGATAGCATTTTTAGTCTATTGATCAGGTTTATTTTCAAAAAGAATAACAAACAAACCATAAAATTATACATATGATATAGCATTGCTTTACAACTGTTAAGACCCACCGTCCACTGCAGTGGACATAAAAAAAAATACTATAAAAGTATTATATTTAATTTTTTTTTACTGATTCTTGTTTTGGAGTTCATTACAGACAGAAAATTGCATTCGTATATTTTTTTCATTACTGGAACATAATTCGGGTCTGAAGGGGTTAAAGGGCTAAGACTCCTTGAGTGGCCAAGTGTCCATTAGGGAATTCGCTGTGAGGAGTAGTAGTCGCTACAGTATCTCCTGACATTACGTTTGTGTAGCTGCGCGGTATTATTTGTACATTTATTTGTAAACGTAATACAATCGAACTGTTCAGTCAGACAGCTTGTGAAACGAAATACCATTACAATTTCAAGCATTTTAAAGTAGGCAACATTAGTCAAAATTCCAGCACTTTTCAAACGTGGAACACAAAGCAACATTCAAATTCATCAGGTAAATGTTCATTCCCCTGTTTTTGAGGGGTGCTTCTTTACACTACCACATATAGTTACGGGAGGACACTGCAAAGAATGACTTGTAAAACGTGCTCGCGCTCTCACAGGGTCGCGTGCGGAGTCGAGCGCTACGGTCAGACGAAAAGTAGAACTGAGCCAAGAAGAAAGCAAAAATATATATTTTTACTAGGGAAAATGAAAATAGTAACGCACAGTTATTTGGATAAGTAACTTTAATCTGATTACTGGACTGGAAATAGTAGCGCGTTATATTACTTGTTACCGAAAAAAAGTGGTAAGATTAGAGTAACGCGTTACTCAGTAACGCGTTACTGACATCACTGATAGCGAAGTAATATGTCAGTAATAAGTATAACATATACTTATGTGTAACATGTTTGTTAGACTGCAACCATGTTATCTCTTAGTTTAGCACCTAATTCCTAACTTAGACACCTGTTGTAAGTTTTATACACTGTTGTAGTCATTATGATAGAGTCTCATATTGAATGTCATTAGAGCATATTCGGTATGTATTATTTGATTATTCTTTCCATTTCTGCCTGCGTATATACTATATCAGTCATCGACAAATTAGATATCAAATTGTCACCAGCATATCAGATTATGAGCACAACAATCTCAGCAACCTTATCATATCAGCATACTTCATCTTCATAGAAATAACAGTCTGCATTAGTTATGTTGTACTCTGTATGGATGTCTACCAAGTAGAAACATCTAAAGTAGAGAAGAGTCCATTGAGGCCATCTGTGACACTGCTTTGCTCCATAAGAACTGAGAGCTAGCAGCATACTATGCCGAGGATTATGGGAGCTATATCGAGAGCTCAAGGGGAGAACAGTTGGCTTCTGATAATGGTTTCTGATAATGAGTAAGGTTGGGTGTGATGTTTTACCTGTGGTAAATATGCCAGATATCATTTTGGGCAAACAGACTGCACTGTACTTCACTTTATAGTGACACTATACCAGCAGTGCATGAATAATTCAACCAACCTCACCAGATCACCCTACAGCTGATAGCTCACTTCATGGACATAGCTGATGTGCAGAAGGGCCATCCCTCTGACTTTGAGAAGTTCACATTCAGTGGTTAGTTGCATGATCCCAGCACTCTCCCCAGAAGGCAGTGTATAGGTGAAGTGTGGGACTCAACAGGTTGAGAACATTATTAACCGAAGGAGGCTTGGCATCAAGGCATCGGACTAGCATGTGCTGTCAGTTATCACTCAGCTTCCAAGTGGAAACTAAATCGAGCAGCAGGAAGTGGCTGGTGCATGACAAAGCTGAGCCTGGGGAAGCATCTTTGGGACATCTGATGACAAGACATGGCCCACCTACCATGTGGGTTATATATAAGGTCCTAGCAAGCCAGTACAACAACGCTGCATCCTTCTGTTTTTCACTCATGCCAGATCCTGTTGCAATGACTGCGGGAGAAGCATTGTAGGTAGGACGACCCATTCCTCCCAGGTGACCTGCTGCTGAGTTGGAACAGATGGGAAGAAGAGTGGTTGTTCTTACCCAGCATCCACCTGTGGAGCTCAGTGTTGACCAACAAGAAGTCGTCAGAGAGCTCTACATGTTCAGCATATGAAGTGATGGTAAGACTTTGTGCTGTGGAGTCATCAGGCCCCACACGTCTCTTCTTCGTGATGACATGATCCAGAGTGACACCTAAGAAAACACTGTCCATTCCATGATTAGAGCTTTGTACAGCCGTGTTGAGCCCAGCTGCTGAGAGTGAAGATTCACAGCTGTGTCTTCTGGTCAGACTACTGTTCTAGCATGGGTCAGATCAAAACCATGCTGGTTTGAAGAATGTGTCCATATAAGGAAAGCCAAAATCCACAAACCCACAGATGTAACAGACTGGCATTGTGTGGACTAACTAGAGTGAAGGGCCTGGTGGACCAGATCAGACATAATCAGTGGACTCAAGGATTCCATTCCTCTTCCAAGGAACAGCATGTTGTCCACTAAACCTGAATATAATACCCAGGCTAGACACATCAGAGCTTCACTGTTCTGTGTCCTGCGGCACAGGAACCCCTGCAAGTTATCAGCTGTTCAATTCTTGGGAGGAACTTAAGGACTCAGTGGAACAGGAGCTACATGGGGTTCTGGTCAAGCCCCACGGCAGAAGAGCACAGATGAGCACAGAGATGCAGACATGCAACACTTCTGAATTCTCTGAAGTTGAGAGGCTACCTGTGCCCAGGAGTCCAGGAACCAAAAGTGGCCAGAATGATGGACTTACCCGAATCCAGGCTCCCTCTCTTCCTGAAGCCCTTTGCTAGACTTGAATGGATTGCTTCAGACATATTTTAATAAAGGTGGACAGATGCTTAATGAAAAGATGGATGGAGAATTCTCTTCAACTGAAGAGAACTACCCATCTTTAACCTCTAACAAATAAAGCACTAAAGATGGAGATACTCCATAGCTGGAGGCTATTGCGCTTTACCAAGACAAGGAGCTCCCACAGACCTATGGGAGTCAATTTCAGAGGAGGCAAAAAGAAGAAGCTTTCATCTCCATGGCCCCATAATTACAATGTCAACTAGGCAGGCAACAAGTATGACCTGCATGTACTGTCAACTCAGCACCTCATGAATCCTGGAATCCAGATCTTTGGGGAAACATCTTTTCCTGTGAAGCCGTGCGTAGTCACGGGCATGTTGTGGACACGTCTGACACTAAAAGCACTGCAGTGATGCAGCTTGGGAGTTCATGGCCCACTACCACTGTGTGGTGTACAAACTGCAATCTCAGCAACCGTACTGCTGTCTGCTTTTACGCTGTACTCATACTACCCGACCGGACCCACATGTTTCTGCACCACTGCCAGCCCAAACAACAGATATGTGGTTTATGGTGTGAACCAACCATGTATCAAACAGACATGTGTAGTTAAGTGCACAATAATCCCAGGGGGAAATGTCTGCTGTTTCAACAACAAGTAGAGTCATGTCTCCATATGTTGGTGTACTATGGCAATAAACAAGACTCAAAGTCCACACAATGGACGTGATCAGAATCATGCACACTGACCCTGCTGTCTTTTAACAAACAAGCACATGCCTCTTAACAATAGATTGGACTGTCTTATCGCCGTTGTGTAACCAGGCCATTAAACAGCTCTGAACAATAGTGTAGAGCTCTGAGAGTTGACAGTAGTTAAGCTACCCGAGACAATGCTGCTTATGTCTGGGTGTCTGGGCACACATGACTCAGGCGTATGTGTGATCATGCATGGCACAGTCAGTGTTCTCTGTCCTTGTCATATAAGATGTGTTCATTAACTACATGTCACCATGACACCTCAGGAAAACATTGGTGGGTGTCAAGGGTATGGATGAATTTTGCATGTGCCGGGTTTAATTCTGCTGTCCCTGGAAGCTCCGCATGGCCATAGACAGTCTATTGTAGGATGACCAAACGTCTGTATTTCCCAGGACATGTCCGTATTTCACATCCTGTCCCGGGCGTCCCGGGTTTTTTTTTTAAGTGAGGAAATGTCCTGGTTTTTAAATTACCTTCATCCGACCATTAAAATTTAAATGTACAGGCACTAGAGCACCCTAACCCTGTTCTAACCCTAACCCTGTTCTTACCCTAACCCTGTTCTAACCCTAACCCTGTTCTTACCCTAACCCTGTTCTAACCCTAACCCTGTTCTTACCCTAACCCTGTTCTTACTCTAACCCTGTTCTTACTCTAACCCTGTTCTTACCCTAACCCTGTTCTTACTCTAACCCTGTTCTAACCCTAACCCTGTTCTTACCCTAACCCTGTTCTTACTCTAACCCTGTTCTTACTCTAACCCTGTTCTAACCCTAACCCTGTTCTTACCCTAACCCTGTTCTTACTCTAACCCTGTTCTTACCCTAACCCTGTTCTAACCCTAACACTGTTCTTACTCTAACCCTGTTCTTACTCTAACCCTGTTCTTACCCTAACCCTGTTCTAACCCTAACACTGTTCTTAGCCTAACCCTGTTCTTACTCCAACCCTGTTCTTACTCTAACCCTGTTCTTAGCCTAACCCTGTTCTTACTCTAACCCTGTTCTTACCCTAACCCTGTTCTTACTCTAACCCTGTTCTTACCCTAACCCTGTTCTTACCCAACCTGTTCTAACCCTAACCCTGTTCTTAATCACAATGTAGACAGCGGGACTGTCAGTATGCAACACCTGGTTTTCCCAAACAAAAATATGGTCACCTTATTGGCTCTATAAAATATAATTAGGTGCTCCTCTACTCTGCTCTCATTCACCCTTATATTCTCACATCTCTGTGTGTGTGTGTGTGTTGTTTGTGTGTGTGTGTGCACGCGTGTATGTGTGTGTGTGTGTGTGTGTGCACGCGTGTATGTGTGTGTGTGGGCGGGTGGTTGTTTGTGTGTGTGTGTATGTGTGTGTGTGTGTGTGCACGCGTGTATGTGTGTGTGTGTGTGTGTGTGTGTGTGTGTGTGTGTGTGTGTGTGCGGGTAGTTGTTTGTGTGTGTGTGTGTGTGTGTGTGTGTGTGTGAGAGAGAGGTATGCGTGTGTGTGGGTGGTTGTGTGTGTGTGTGTGTGTGTGTGTGTGTGAGGTATCAGATCCCCCACAGATAGAGATGGCTCTGAGTTCTTGTGCTCTTCTTTCTGTTCTTCTGGTGGCCTCCTGCTTCCTCCCCCTCCTCCCTCCTCCACTCAGTGGGGCGGAGCTAAGGCCAGTGCATCATTATTCATTCATACAAAGGCATTAATGGGAAATGTGCTTGTCTAGGCATAAAGCAGTGAGGAGTACGTGTGGCCCTCTCATTCGGGATAGAGCTGCTCATGTGCTTTGGGGATCCCACAAGGCACAAGGTGTCCTCCTGTCCTGGTAATCTTCAGCGTTCAAGCACTGTTTCTCATTTCTCTAAGTAGTTTGCACTGCTGTTAATCTTCAGTACTGGGTTCGTTCTGTTTGCTCATATATCAAACTGAACGTCCAGGAGCTTCCACCATGATCAAACTAGTCCCAGTGATCAGCACACATACTGACTGGTCTTTAATTACACGTCCTTCATACGATGGCTATTGCAGCACATCATGCTACATGCTTTCATGGGGGAGGCATACAATTCCAGCATGGTTTGTTGATTTGGTTGTATGCAATGTTTTCACCTAAGTGGTTTAGATAAAAAATTTAGATAAATTCTTGTATCTTCAAATTTCTGGGTATTTGTGGGTGTGTGTGCTTGTGTGTTACTAGTAGTATAATTTGCTTATGGACTCATATCATTATGTGGTATTATTATATGATAATCATTATCAGTATGATTAATGGAATGACCTGTTTGTTATTCTGTTAGTCAGACTCCATGCTAAAACATAATAAACATCTAATGTGAAATATTTCAATGTTATATGACTGTTGATTTTCCAAGGTAGAAACCACTAATACAAACTGTTATATCCGTTTATAGAGAAAATTTCTATGCTCAGATAGAGAAGCAGTAACAGAAGTAAACACTTGAGACTGAGAGGATCCAATTACTAGAGGTTTTATTTTCCACAGCAAGCAGGGTTATGGGTATCTGAGAGCTTGGATCAACACCAACACGTCTTCCTGCGGAGTACAGAAAGGGCGAGTTCTCTGCGGTAGTCAGTCTGATCCACAGTAGCCCAGGGGAGAGGGAGCCAAGAATGATTCAAGAGGCAGGTTCTGGAAAACAGGCTAATACCAGCAACCAACAGGGCAGCCCGACAGAGAGGGTCGGACGAGAAGGTCGGGTTGAGTACTGATAAAGGGAAGTAACCAGGATAACGTCCCGGGACACAGCATAACAGAAGGCCATGTTGTGGAATGAGGCTCAGACTGTGGGGGGAACATATAGCACTGGGAGAGTAGCTGAGGCTGGAGGATACATGACAGACCCTGACATCATTGCCAATAAGGGTGACATTCTCATTCTCCTGAGCCTTTCTAATATCACTGTTTCTTCTCCCCTTTTTCATCATTTCTAATATCACTGTTTCTTTTCCCCCTCTATCATCATTTCCCTCCATATTTAGTTTGTTTCTTTCTGACTTCTCTGTTTCTCTCTAGGGCATGTAATAAACTCTCCACTGAGACCCTGAGTGTGTAGAGAGAGAGAGAGAGAGAGAGAGAATGAGAGAGTGTCCTCTGATGATGTCACCGAGGCTTCGTCTGTCGGTGTGTTTGGCAGCCCAAGGGAGCACTATTGCACACTCACAGGGGTAAATAATGAAAGCTCTCGTACAACCCCCCCCCCCCCCCCCCCCCACCCGATGCCCACTCAGGAGCAGGGGAAGCTCATTCAGAGGCAAACAACAGATATTTCTTGTAGGAAACCTGCAAACACTTGGCAGCAGATTTTTGGCATGTTCTTTTTCTGGTCCGTTGGAAATGTGGTGTTTTCAGTGGTAAATATTGAAATGCTTGTGTCATTTCGAGCTCCGTGTTGACTGTCTGAGCGTGTCTGTTTGAGCATGTCTGTCTGAGCGTGTCTGTTTCTGTGTCGACTAGGTTACGGATGTCCCCGTATTCCGTGCCCCCTGCTCTTTCTCCCCACCCTTGTTCCTGCCTTCAGATGCCTGTTTGTTTTCACTGGGTGCAACCTGCAGGACTCCAGTGTCAGGAGTGCTGCTAATGGGATTGAATGGGTTATAGGTGCTGAATGAAAGCTTCCCATCAGTCTGAAAAGTCTGAATAATAGAGTCCTAAAAGTTCAGTTCTTTCCATTTCAGATTAAAAGTCTCCATCAAGTAAAAGGCATGTGTAGCTTTCACCTGCATACAAATGTTTACCCATCATTTCTGTCTGCCTGTCTGTCTGCCTCTCTCTCTCTCTCTCTCTCTCTCTCTCACTCTCTCTCTCTGAGTATGTCACACATTCTCTCCAGACAGCAGTCCTATATCATGTTCTTCTCCCATCATGCATCACAACCACATGGACCACGTCACACCTGTGTGAGTGCTTGTGAGTGTGAGTGCTGTTATTTGAGCTCAAGTACATCACCTGCTGGACTGGCGCTTTATAAATTGTCCTCCATTGTCCCTCCTCTGCCTCAGAATCCATGTCCTCCCTTTCTGTCCCCTCCCTCCTCCCTTATCCCAATGGCAGGTCAATAGCAGAGGACACAACGGTTGGCGCAGAGCCACACGTTTTCCATTGGTGCACGCACACCTAAGGCCCCTCCCCCTCCTCTTCTGGAGCGTGAACAGACAACTGCATTACACAGCAAAAACGTGACCGCCGTCACCGCACATGCTTATCTTCAACCCCCCCACCCCCACCCCACCCACGCCATTCTCAACGCAGCTGTGGGTGTACGATTGGGCACAGGGCACTTTCATCATGTACTCATCATGGGTGCAAAGGGTGTGTGGGGGAAGGAAGAAGGAAGAAGGGAGAGAGAGAGAGAGAGAGAGAGATGCTAAAGTGTGGTGGTACAGAAGGTCATTTTGCAGCATGGAAATGTGTGTTTGCAGAGATGATCGTTGTTCCATAAACACACACAAAACCATTTGGAGACTGCAGGATGCACCAGGCCACATTAAAAAATGATGCGCTTGGCCAGGAAGGTCAGGAGGCAAGTGTTCCACCGCATTAGCTGGAAATACGAGTGTGCTCTGCTTCGCACGCGCACAGCTGCACGTCTGCACAGCCACTGTCACATGGGCAGACACACAGCACTGGGCTCTTCCCCCCGGCCTCTGATTGGCTGTCGTGCTGTGCTGTCATGTTGCCTGCCTTATACAGTCGGGTCCTGCACTGTGTCTTTGGGACACATAGTGGAGATGGTGGAGTGGTTTAGAGAGGGCTGTGGCACACAGCTTGCTGTGACCTCATGTGTGTAGGACAAATGGTGCGGTAAGTCTTGCTGAGAGAAATCCAACCAGTATAACAAACACAATGTGCCCCACAGATACAGTACCAAAGTCAGGGATTGCTATAAGGTAGGCAGTTATACAAGTGATGGGAGCACCCACATATGGTCCTGCTATTACCCTGCTGTCTCTTAGCAGCCTCAGCGCTAATTCTGAGGTGGAGGGAGCACCACCCTATTGCTTCTCCTCCATATTTGCACAGCAGCACAAATATAACATTTTTTGAGTGTGTTCTTATTTTCTGTAATATTTTATATATAATAGTTTTATTAATATGTCTACTCTGAACTGCTTATGTATAGATATCTATATATCTTTATGCTCCCCTTCATGGCTCTTTATTATTCTCTTTATTGTATTTATTTTTACCTTGTTTAAATACTTGTTAACAGTCTGTCAGGTATGTTGAATATGTTACACACATTTGTATACTCATCGAGACAAATTCCTTGCAAGTGTGACATTGCGAAATTAAGCAATTTTGATTCTGAGACTGATTGTCCGTATAATATAAACTATGGCGCCCTCTCCTGGCTAAGCCTTAGATGACACCCTTAACTGTGGTTTGATCGCTTTTGGGTCATATGTAAGGAGGGCCGGAGTGGGACACTTTTTCAGCCCGGGAGTTTCATACCCAAATCCGGACCAAAATTATTTTTCCCTCCCAATCGCCCCAAACTAGAGACTGACATGAGCCGGCCCATCGGGAATCCTCCCGAATCTCCCGATTAGCCACTCCGGCTCTGTATGTAAGATTAAAAAAAATAATAATAATACTTGTAATTGTATATACAAGTAATAATTGTATGTATCACAAGCTTATACACATTTGGAATATAGTAACATTCATTTTTTTATTTCTGCAAAATAATATTTTTTGTAAACCAGTTTATAAGGAGTGTGCAGCCTCTTCAACAAACTGCTTGGTAAGAAATACACTTTCTCTCTTTCTGTTTCACTCTGTCTCTGTCTATGTCTATGTCTGTCTGACTGTCTGTCTGTCTGTCTCTCTCTCTCTCTCTCTCTCTCTGAGGTCCCACTTCTACTTGAATAACAAGGTTAGCATGGAAACATCTGCTTGGTGTTTTTTAATGTGAGTGTCATGACCACAGGGTCCTGGTCTCTCACAGGAACCCTGTCATCTCCGTAGCCCTCCTGTGGCCTGTGGCTTTGCATTAAATATGTGTGTGACGTGTGGACTGCTGCGTGCACGAAGTGCACGTAGATACACAGAAGGTGTGTGAAGTGCCTCGCAGACACACAGAGGGTGTGTGAAGTGTCTTGCAGACACACAGGAGGTGTGTGAAGCGTCTCGCAGGCTGACGCAGACTTGTGTGTGTGCATGTCTCACGGTTTGTCATAGTCTGGTAACCACACTGATTCCTCTGGCCCTTTCTTCTTCTGCTTGTCTCTCAATTGACAGCTCATAAAGGTCACAACTGGAGCGGAATGAAGAGGAAGTGATAAAGGCAGGAGGCCACATTAGCAGTTCTTTCATACCCTTCTGGAATACATCACATGCATTATTAAAGCCAGCGTGCCATAGTGTACTAGACATTTGGTCCCCATTACCAAAGGATCTGACAGGGTTGCACTCCAGCGCCTCCCGGCTGCCTCGTTCTAGAGTAATTATCAAAACATTTTGAATGCCTTATTCTTTAAAAAAAAAAAGCTTGACATAATTCAATTGTCGAATGATGAATTGTGGTTTGATGGTGCCTAGTCTGACAGGAAACCAGACAGTAAGCCAGACAGCCAGACCACACATGTAGATGCATGCTCCACTTGTCAGAATGAAGGAGGAGGATGAAGTGGACGAGGAGGACGAGGAGGATGAGGAGGAGCAGGTATCCTGGTGTAGATGTCATAATGGCTCCATGATTTCTCCATGGTTTCCACTCCTGCTTGTCCCTGATGGTGCACAGATTTTGTAGACTCAGGTCTCCACCCACTCAGTTGCCACAGTGTAGGTTACTTTCCCGCCAGGGACAGGGGAGACAGACAGACAGACAGGCAGGCAGGCAGACAGACAGGCAGGCAGGCAGGCAGGCAGACAGACAGACAAGGTTATTGCTTGTCAATACTGCAAAGTTGTGGCCGTTCATGGCTGTTAAAGGCTATAGCAATCCAGCCAATTTTATTGGCCCTGCAGAATAATCTTACTGTGGGGATGTCAGCATACTGATGATGTATATGTTATCATTAGACTACTGGATGATGATGTGAAGAATATAACTGAATATCTCAACAATTTCCAGAAGGCTGCATAGACACAAATGAACTGGAGCAAAAGAACCGCATTCTCAGAGCCACGGCTGTGGGAGAGGGCGCCTCCGTAGTGCTCACGAGATCCGCATGGTTTTAGAGTACTACCGATTGTTTTTTGGAGCCAATGTATATGTGACAGGGAACTAGGATGTAGTGAAGGAACAGATATGTGACAGAATCTAGAGGTAACATAAAACAGGAAGATGATAAATCCTGCACCTAACATCCGGAGTCATGCAACAGGCTTGGCTAGGATGTATTAACCAACCAACAACCATGATCTAATAATACCTACACAATACTACTGGACAAGATAGATTTCACACACCCTATGCACACACTAGTTGCTTGAACAGAACACAGCAGCAGCTACAATCTGATACTGGCTCGACAAGGATCCAGAAGCACAGCGCACTATGTTCATGGTCCATTGCCTCAACTGCCAAGTACTCAGACCACCAAACAAACCTGGACTGACCTTCAAAACAAAGTGACATGGACACACACAATACCTTGCAAGCTTTTCCTTGGGGTCATCAGGAAGGCACCTCCCTTCATTGGTGTTTCGATGAATTGAGCCCTCAACACCTCCAGAAGGCTCATCAGTGGAGTCTGGCGTCCCAGACCCACCCCCCTCCAAGCTCACAATGTAGCCCATCGCAAAATTACCAACAACCCTGCCACCCGACGGCTATCGGAAAAGCCAAGTGACAATCCTACCCATATCTCAACATCACACCCACCAAACAATTTATCTCTTCAAGTACTATCCTTACCCCACCTACCCTCAGCCCTTCTTAGCCACACCCACTGACTAGATCTCTCAGCTACCTCTGACAACTCCTTTACCACTGCTCTCATCACACAGCCTCTAAATCCAAACTCAGCCAGTAGTCTTGTGGCAGACTTCGCCACGAAACCCCTAGCCCCTACCTCTACAGGTCTAATATATGCTTGCCAGCCCCGCTCTCTTACCTCAGCCACCAAATCTGCATACTTCAACCTTTTCCTTTCATATGCTGCATCAACTTCGTCCTCAAATGGAACAGTTAGCTCTATGAAATACACTATCCTCTTACTTTCAGAGTACAACACAACATCTGGCCTCAAGTTTGTGACAACAATACACTCTGGAACCTGCAATTTACAGCCTACATCAACCAACAGTTTCCAATCTCTTGCATCAGCCCACTTATCGCCAACTTTTGAAACCTGTGCTGGCTCCTTGCTATGCTGCCCCTCACACACAAACCTGATTACTCTATTGGAACTAGCAACTGGCATGCCACTAACTTCCAACCGCTTCTTATCAAGTGCACCTGCCAGTGATTTAAGTACCTGATTATGCCTCCATGTATAACGTCCCTGTGACAAACTCACCTTGCATGCCGACAGGATGTGCTTCAATGTACCACTTCCTGCACATAGCTTACAAGTTGGATCCTCACCTAACCACTGCCCAAGGTTTTGTGGAGTTGGAAGCACATCATAAGTAGCTCCCACAAGAAACTTTATACGACTCGCATCCAATGCCCACAACTCTCGCCAGGTGATTCTCCTCTTCTCTACACTTTCCCATTTCATCCACTGACCCTGCTTACTCTGTCCTGCAGCTTTTGCCCGTCTTACTTCCTCCTCCTGCTCTCGAATAAAACCAGTCACCATTCGTCTTCTCTCAGGAGATGTGGCCTTGCTGAATGCCCTCCATGTATCACCTGACCCTAGTCCTGCCCTACCATTTTGCACCTGCCCTACAACATCTCTATGCTCCAATGCCCTCTTTGCTGCCTGAGTTGCCTCTTGGGAACTCCACTTTCTTCCTGTACGTGTCACTGGTGCCGCTGCTTTGATCAGTGCATCTTTCGACCCCATCAACAACATTTCTCTGCCTACCTTGGCACATTTAAACTCCTCAACTAAGCTTGTTAGTGGCAGTTCTAGTACTCCTCTCCCAAACCATGCCACACTACTAAGACAATGTGGAACCCCAAGCCATTTTCTTACAGCCTTATTAACAATCCTTTCTAGCCTCTCAACTTCAGTCATTGGAATATCATACACTGTTAGTGGCCACCTTAGACGAGGCAACAATCCAAACTGCAAACACCACAACTTTAATTTACCTGGCAAAAAGGACTTATCGATACTATTAATAGCCTCACCCAATTCCTTCCTTAACTCTACAACCTGCTCTTTGTCGTTCAGTGCTGCGGTGTACCACCTACCTAGACTCTTAACTGATTTCTCCAGAATAGACGGTATTACTTCTCCCTCCATCACATACTTTTCTTGTGTCAACTTCCCTTTCACAATTGAAACACTCCTAGACTTACTGGGTTTTACCTTCATCCTAGCCAGCCTAAGATTATCACCTAGCTTCTCCAACAGCCGCCGAGTACATGGAACAGTTGTCGTCAATGTAGTCATGTCATCCATGTATGCCCTAATCGGTGGGAGCCGGGTGCCATCATGCAGCCTCTCCCCACCTACAACCCACTTAGAAGCCCTAATAATCACCTCCATTGCCATTGTAAATGCCAATGGTGAGATTGTGCACCCTGCCATTATACCTACTTCCAGACGTTGCCAAGATGTAACAAACTCCTCTGTGCTGAAACAAAACTGAATGTCTCCAAAATAAGCTTTAACTAACCTCGTAATCTCATCTGGAATCTGAAAAAATTCAAATGCTTTCCACAACAGAGCATGTGGCACCGAACCAAAAGCATTAGCCAGATCCAAGAATACCACATGTAGGTCTCTTCTCTCTGCTCTCGCTGTTTGAATCCGGTGCCAAATCATGCTACTATGCTCTATACACCCTGAAAAACCTGTAATCCCTGCTTTTTGCACCGATGTATCAATTAACTTATTCCTTTTCAGAAACGCTGCCAACCTACGTGCAACTACACTAAAGAATATTTTACCCTCCACATTAAGCAAGCTTATGGGACGAAACTGCTCTATGGCTACAGAATCCTTCTCTTTCGGAATAAGAACACCACCTGCCCTTCGCCAATCCTTTGGGATAATCCCCTTCTTCCACACTATAATCATCAACCTCCATAACAACTTTAAAACATCTGGCGCACTTTTATATAATCTATATGGAACTCCATTAGGCCCTGGTGCCGAACCAGCTTTTGCACACCGCACTACATCCTGTACCTCACTCCACTTAAGGGGATTAACATCCATCTTCCACTGTAGGTCACCTACTGGCGGAATATCTGCTGGCAATTCCAATTCACTAGTCCTTTCCTCCCTTGAGTACACCTTCTGAAAATGCCCCTCAAGCTCCTTCTTTCCTACCTTTAGGCTCCCTGACTTCTCCTGACTAAACAACGTTTTAACAAACCTAAACGGATCCTTAAAGAATGCCTCTCTAGCGCGCTCTTTCTTCTTCCTTCTTTTCCTCATAGCTTCTGCTCTCCGCAATTTCCCTAACTTACTTTTCAACTCGTCTTGCAGTAACTCAATGCCCTCTCTTTCCTGCTCATCACCCCGCTTCCACTGCTTCCTCAATAACCTTGACTCCTTGACAAGTTTTCCTATTTCTACCTGCCTCCTTGATTTACAAACCGCCTTACTCATTCCTTTCTTCTGCACAACACCAAATCTTGCAACACCATAATCATAGATAACTTTACCTAGCCTGTTCAACTTACTTTCCGCTGTTCCCTTTAACCCTTCCAACATCCCTTTCAAATCATCATTAACACTCCTCCACAACATTTTATCACCTGCCCCAGGCCATTTAACCTTTGATCTGTGCCCTAACCCTTTCTCTCTTCCCTTTTGCTTTCCACTAACACCTGGCCCATCACCGCTATCCTCCTCTCCACCTCCTGTGCTTGAGTTGGCCTCTATAGTAACAAGGGTGTTGATATCCTGCGGACTGTGGTAACTAACCTGCCGCTGGACTTCAGCCGACTGACTTGAACAATTCTGTGCAAGGTATTGTTCAATGCGGGGCCCCTGCACTCCTTCACTCAAACATTTCATCTTCCCTTGGTGAATCCTCAGCCCTCTCACTGACGTGACCTTGCGCCACCCACACACGCAAGTCTGCAGCGCCTTTTCCCCTACCACCCTGCCTGCCTGTATGCTCAACCCACTTCTCGTAGTCATGTCCGTTCCAAAGTCCGTAACCATGTTATCCACCTGTGAGTCATCTTCCACCCCTGCTCTCGCTGACTCTTGGGGTATTGCTTTTTTATTCCTCAATGTAGCTTACTTGGTTGCACACACATGGGTACCATGGTGGCTGCTGCCATGAGTTGCTAGCCCATGGCAGCACCGTTAGGGTCTGTTCCCTCTTGTCAGCTGTCTTTCCAAGCTGTCACAGAGTCTTTCCCCTGTTGTCAGCTGCCCTTTTCACAGCAGTCACTAGTTTAACTAGACACCAAGTAACATAAAACAGGAAGATGATAAATCCTGCACCTAACATCCGGAGTCATGCAACAGGCTTGGCTAGGATGTATTAACCAACCAACAACCATGATCTAATAATACCTACACAATACTACTGGACAAGATAGATTTCACACACCCTATGCACACACTAGTTGCTTGAACAGAACACAGCAGCAGCTACAATCTGATACTGGCTCGACAAGGATCCAGAAGCACAGCGCACTATGTTCATGGTCCATTGCCTCAACTGCCAAGTACTCAGACCACCAAACAAACCTGGACTGACCTTCAAAACAAAGTGACATGGACACACACAATACCTTGCAAGCTTTTCCTTGGGGTCATCAGGAAGGCACCTCCCTTCATTGGTGTTTCGATGAATTGAGCCCTCAACACCTCCAGAAGGCTCATCAGTGGAGTCTGGCGTCCCAGACCCACCCCCCTCCAAGCTCACAATGTAGCCCATCGCAAAATTACCAACAACCCTGCCACCCGACGGCTATCGGAAAAGCCAAGTGACAATCCTACCCATATCTCAACATCACACCCACCAAACAATTTATCTCTTCAAGTACTATCCTTACCCCACCTACCCTCAGCCCTTCTTAGCCACACCCACTGACTAGATCTCTCAGCTACCTCTGACAACTCCTTTACCACTGCTCTCATCACACAGCCTCTAAATCCAAACTCAGCCAGTAGTCTTGTGGCAGACTTCGCCACGAAACCCCTAGCCCCTACCTCTACAGGTCTAATATATGCTTGCCAGCCCCGCTCTCTTACCTCAGCCACCAAATCTGCATACTTCAACCTTTTCCTTTCATATGCTGCATCAACTTCGTCCTCAAATGGAACAGTTAGCTCTATGAAATACACTATCCTCTTACTTTCAGAGTACAACACAACATCTGGCCTCAAGTTTGTGACAACAATACACTCTGGAACCTGCAATTTACAGCCTACATCAACCAACAGTTTCCAATCTCTTGCATCAGCCCACTTATCGCCAACTTTTGAAACCTGTGCTGGCTCCTTGCTATGCTGCCCCTCACACACAAACCTGATTACTCTATTGGAACTAGCAACTGGCATGCCACTAACTTCCAACCGCTTCTTATCAAGTGCACCTGCCAGTGATTTAAGTACCTGATTATGCCTCCATGTATAACGTCCCTGTGACAAACTCACCTTGCATGCCGACAGGATGTGCTTCAATGTACCACTTCCTGCACATAGCTTACAAGTTGGATCCTCACCTAACCACTGCCCAAGGTTTTGTGGAGTTGGAAGCACATCATAAGTAGCTCCCACAAGAAACTTTATACGACTCGCATCCAATGCCCACAACTCTCGCCAGGTGATTCTCCTCTTCTCTACACTTTCCCATTTCATCCACTGACCCTGCTTACTCTGTCCTGCAGCTTTTGCCCGTCTTACTTCCTCCTCCTGCTCTCGAATAAAACCAGTCACCATTCGTCTTCTCTCAGGAGATGTGGCCTTGCTGAATGCCCTCCATGTATCACCTGACCCTAGTCCTGCCCTACCATTTTGCACCTGCCCTACAACATCTCTATGCTCCAATGCCCTCTTTGCTGCCTGAGTTGCCTCTTGGGAACTCCACTTTCTTCCTGTACGTGTCACTGGTGCCGCTGCTTTGATCAGTGCATCTTTCGACCCCATCAACAACATTTCTCTGCCTACCTTGGCACATTTAAACTCCTCAACTAAGCTTGTTAGTGGCAGTTCTAGTACTCCTCTCCCAAACCATGCCACACTACTAAGACAATGTGGAACCCCAAGCCATTTTCTTACAGCCTTATTAACAATCCTTTCTAGCCTCTCAACTTCAGTCATTGGAATATCATACACTGTTAGTGGCCACCTTAGACGAGGCAACAATCCAAACTGCAAACACCACAACTTTAATTTACCTGGCAAAAAGGACTTATCGATACTATTAATAGCCTCACCCAATTCCTTCCTTAACTCTACAACCTGCTCTTTGTCGTTCAGTGCTGCGGTGTACCACCTACCTAGACTCTTAACTGATTTCTCCAGAATAGACGGTATTACTTCTCCCTCCATCACATACTTTTCTTGTGTCAACTTCCCTTTCACAATTGAAACACTCCTAGACTTACTGGGTTTTACCTTCATCCTAGCCAGCCTAAGATTATCACCTAGCTTCTCCAACAGCCGCCGAGTACATGGAACAGTTGTCGTCAATGTAGTCATGTCATCCATGTATGCCCTAATCGGTGGGAGCCGGGTGCCATCATGCAGCCTCTCCCCACCTACAACCCACTTAGAAGCCCTAATAATCACCTCCATTGCCATTGTAAATGCCAATGGTGAGATTGTGCACCCTGCCATTATACCTACTTCCAGACGTTGCCAAGATGTAACAAACTCCTCTGTGCTGAAACAAAACTGAATGTCTCCAAAATAAGCTTTAACTAACCTCGTAATCTCATCTGGAATCTGAAAAAATTCAAATGCTTTCCACAACAGAGCATGTGGCACCGAACCAAAAGCATTAGCCAGATCCAAGAATACCACATGTAGGTCTCTTCTCTCTGCTCTCGCTGTTTGAATCCGGTGCCAAATCATGCTACTATGCTCTATACACCCTGAAAAACCTGTAATCCCTGCTTTTTGCACCGATGTATCAATTAACTTATTCCTTTTCAGAAACGCTGCCAACCTACGTGCAACTACACTAAAGAATATTTTACCCTCCACATTAAGCAAGCTTATGGGACGAAACTGCTCTATGGCTACAGAATCCTTCTCTTTCGGAATAAGAACACCACCTGCCCTTCGCCAATCCTTTGGGATAATCCCCTTCTTCCACACTATAATCATCAACCTCCATAACAACTTTAAAACATCTGGCGCACTTTTATATAATCTATATGGAACTCCATTAGGCCCTGGTGCCGAACCAGCTTTTGCACACCGCACTACATCCTGTACCTCACTCCACTTAAGGGGATTAACATCCATCTTCCACTGTAGGTCACCTACTGGCGGAATATCTGCTGGCAATTCCAATTCACTAGTCCTTTCCTCCCTTGAGTACACCTTCTGAAAATGCCCCTCAAGCTCCTTCTTTCCTACCTTTAGGCTCCCTGACTTCTCCTGACTAAACAACGTTTTAACAAACCTAAACGGATCCTTAAAGAATGCCTCTCTAGCGCGCTCTTTCTTCTTCCTTCTTTTCCTCATAGCTTCTGCTCTCCGCAATTTCCCTAACTTACTTTTCAACTCGTCTTGCAGTAACTCAATGCCCTCTCTTTCCTGCTCATCACCCCGCTTCCACTGCTTCCTCAATAACCTTGACTCCTTGACAAGTTTTCCTATTTCTACCTGCCTCCTTGATTTACAAACCGCCTTACTCATTCCTTTCTTCTGCACAACACCAAATCTTGCAACACCATAATCATAGATAACTTTACCTAGCCTGTTCAACTTACTTTCCGCTGTTCCCTTTAACCCTTCCAACATCCCTTTCAAATCATCATTAACACTCCTCCACAACATTTTATCACCTGCCCCAGGCCATTTAACCTTTGATCTGTGCCCTAACCCTTTCTCTCTTCCCTTTTGCTTTCCACTAACACCTGGCCCATCACCGCTATCCTCCTCTCCACCTCCTGTGCTTGAGTTGGCCTCTATAGTAACAAGGGTGTTGATATCCTGCGGACTGTGGTAACTAACCTGCCGCTGGACTTCAGCCGACTGACTTGAACAATTCTGTGCAAGGTATTGTTCAATGCGGGGCCCCTGCACTCCTTCACTCAAACATTTCATCTTCCCTTGGTGAATCCTCAGCCCTCTCACTGACGTGACCTTGCGCCACCCACACACGCAAGTCTGCAGCGCCTTTTCCCCTACCACCCTGCCTGCCTGTATGCTCAACCCACTTCTCGTAGTCATGTCCGTTCCAAAGTCCGTAACCATGTTATCCACCTGTGAGTCATCTTCCACCCCTGCTCTCGCTGACTCTTGGGGTATTGCTTTTTTATTCCTCAATGTAGCTTACTTGGTTGCACACACATGGGTACCATGGTGGCTGCTGCCATGAGTTGCTAGCCCATGGCAGCACCGTTAGGGTCTGTTCCCTCTTGTCAGCTGTCTTTCCAAGCTGTCACAGAGTCTTTCCCCTGTTGTCAGCTGCCCTTTTCACAGCAGTCACTAGTTTAACTAGACACCAAGTAACATAAAACAGGAAGATGATAAATCCTGCACCTAACATCCGGAGTCATGCAACAGGCTTGGCTAGGATGTATTAACCAACCAACAACCATGATCTAATAATACCTACACAATACTACTGGACAAGATAGATTTCACACACCCTATGCACACACTAGTTGCTTGAACAGAACACAGCAGCAGCTACAATCTGATACTGGCTCGACAAGGATCCAGAAGCACAGCGCACTATGTTCATGGTCCATTGCCTCAACTGCCAAGTACTCAGACCACCAAACAAACCTGGACTGACCTTCAAAACAAAGTGACATGGACACACACAATACCTTGCAAGCTTTTCCTTGGGGTCATCAGGAAGGCACCTCCCTTCATTGGTGCTTCGATGAATTGAGCCCTCAACACCTCCAGAAGGCTCATCAGTGGAGTCTGGCGTCCCAGACCCACCCCCCTCCAAGCTCACAATGTAGCCCATCGCAAAATTACCAACAACCCTGCCACCCGACGGCTATCGGAAAAGCCAAGTGACAATCCTACCCATATCTCAACATCACACCCACCAAACAATTTATCTCTTCAAGTACTATCCTTACCCCACCTACCCTCAGCCCTTCTTAGCCACACCCACTGACTAGATCTCTCAGCTACCTCTGACAACTCCTTTACCACTGCTCTCATCACACAGCCTCTAAATCCAAACTCAGCCAGTAGTCTTGTGGCAGACTTCGCCACGAAACCCCTAGCCCCTACCTCTACAGGTCTAATATATGCTTGCCAGCCCCGCTCTCTTACCTCAGCCACCAAATCTGCATACTTCAACCTTTTCCTTTCATATGCTGCATCAACTTCGTCCTCAAATGGAACAGTTAGCTCTATGAAATACACTATCCTCTTACTTTCAGAGTACAACACAACATCTGGCCTCAAGTTTGTGACAACAATACACTCTGGAACCTGCAATTTACAGCCTACATCAACCAACAGTTTCCAATCTCTTGCATCAGCCCACTTATCGCCAACTTTTGAAACCTGTGCTGGCTCCTTGCTATGCTGCCCCTCACACACAAACCTGATTACTCTATTGGAACTAGCAACTGGCATGCCACTAACTTCCAACCGCTTCTTATCAAGTGCACCTGCCAGTGATTTAAGTACCTGATTATGCCTCCATGTATAACGTCCCTGTGACAAACTCACCTTGCATGCCGACAGGATGTGCTTCAATGTACCACTTCCTGCACATAGCTTACAAGTTGGATCCTCACCTAACCACTGCCCAAGGTTTTGTGGAGTTGGAAGCACATCATAAGTAGCTCCCACAAGAAACTTTATACGACTCGCATCCAATGCCCACAACTCTCGCCAGGTGATTCTCCTCTTCTCTACACTTTCCCATTTCATCCACTGACCCTGCTTACTCTGTCCTGCAGCTTTTGCCCGTCTTACTTCCTCCTCCTGCTCTCGAATAAAACCAGTCACCATTCGTCTTCTCTCAGGAGATGTGGCCTTGCTGAATGCCCTCCATGTATCACCTGACCCTAGTCCTGCCCTACCATTTTGCACCTGCCCTACAACATCTCTATGCTCCAATGCCCTCTTTGCTGCCTGAGTTGCCTCTTGGGAACTCCACTTTCTTCCTGTACGTGTCACTGGTGCCGCTGCTTTGATCAGTGCATCTTTCGACCCCATCAACAACATTTCTCTGCCTACCTTGGCACATTTAAACTCCTCAACTAAGCTTGTTAGTGGCAGTTCTAGTACTCCTCTCCCAAACCATGCCACACTACTAAGACAATGTGGAACCCCAAGCCATTTTCTTACAGCCTTATTAACAATCCTTTCTAGCCTCTCAACTTCAGTCATGAGGTGAAAATAGTTTCTTCCTCAGTGTGAAACTGGTGCAGAATGCTATTAACAACCTTGCGGTTTCCAGGTGGAGGTGCTGACTGACTGGTCGTGACAGTGGTGAAAGGCTTGTGGAGCAGGTTTGGTGTGTCTTTGCTTCCTTTTGGGATGGTCACTGACCACCTGGGGTTTGGCATTCACTTCTGGCTGAAGGAGGCCAAGTGGTAATCTGGGTTTCTGCTGGATGAGGGGGGGAGCCTGCGTCTCCAGACTGCTGCTTCCTCAGAGGGACAGCATTCATACGGAAGATGTTTGGCGGGCTGGACCATGACAATGCGGATCATGATCTGGACCATGACAACAAATCATCAATTGCTGATGGGTCATGATCCAATGATGTTCATTTTGGGCTGGCTGAGTTTGTTTCTAGCTTTTTGTTTTACTGTCCCCCCAACAATGCAGTGTAGAACCAGGACTGCATAAAATAAGAAAGATACTTTTTGTATTTAACAAGACACATATGAAACAAGCATTAAAATGACAGCTTCCTTTCCCGGTACATTAGCTAGCTCTGTCTTCCTCTGTCTCTCTCTCTCATGGTGTTCATCTTCCTCACGTGCTCGAGGTCTCCACCCAGTGGCCTCAGAGGCTGGCAGCATTCAGCAAGCTGGGGGAAAGATGAAAAGATCTTGTCCAAGATCTACTTTTAAACAACTGCTTTTTTGTTTTTTAGCAGCAACACACACACACACACACACACACACACACACACACACACTCTCGCTCTACCATACACTTACACAGCTGATTCACTGTGAAAGACAATCCTCAGGCAATCTCAACAAACTGCGATACTGAGCTGATTTATCCTTTCAGTTCCACAAGGTTAAACAGAATTGTGGGTTTATGTGTGGTATTAACACTGATGGTAAACACAAAGCCATGGACTGTAATGACTGCAAATAGAAAAAGGCCAATTTCCCCTCTCCCTGAGCCCTCCTCTCCCTCTCTACACATTTCTGAACATGTCCCTCTAGTATGTCTTCATAAACCTTCCTTAGACACCTTGTGCATCTGGTGTCTTACATCTACATCACACTGTGGTCAACACCCCCCCGTTGCATTGTGGGAGAAGCCTGCCTGGTGACATCTGAGAAGAGCTCACAACACTGTGTTGAAATGAAGAGAGCAAGCAGGCTCAACAAGAAGCTCTAATGGAGTTCAACAGCATAGCATATTTATATATCTAATCCTGTATATGTGAACAACTGCCTTGGTTTGCACCAGACTCCTGAGGTTCAGTGTGTGACAGACATAGGTGCTGACAGATGGACGTTACTGTTCTGAGAGCTGGTTTAAACAGTCCTGCAGTCTAACACGTTGAGTTTTTGTCGACTTAAAACCTTTATGTCACTGTTTTTTAAATAAACTTTTTTAAATAAACATTCTTAAAACAAATATTTTATATGTCCAGAATGACACTTTGTAATGTTTCACATTTGATTTTGTATGATTACATAGCAAGTTCTGCTTTGTACAAACATCTAACAGATTTATTGGCCATAATTTAGTCATAAAATAATACAAAATACAGCCTAAAATACATCACCACTATGGACGTTTGCCTTTCCTAAACATCTCCACAGTGGGAACAACTTAAACTAACAGGACTGATATGAATCACTTCTGTCTCTGGTTCCTGACATATTCAGCAGCATACGATCGTCTGATTGCACGTGGGTCGCCCAGGTCGTCCTCGGAGTTGTATCGCTCCTCCTCTTCCTCATCCTCCTCTTCTTCCTCATCCTCAATCTCACGCTGTCCAAGCAGAGATCTACTCAGGGACTAACGTAAAATGGATGCATAAGTAAATACTTCCAGGTCAACTGACATGGCAAACAGGAATTTTAGCAGTCAAAAACATAACGTAGGTCTCCTCTGAGTGTTGATGAGCAAACCAGATGATGATAGACACTGAGCCACACCTTTGGGCAGAGCCACTGAACCTAGTGTGTGTTGATCTCACCTGTCTGGGCTGTATCCTGAGGGTGGAGGGTGTTGGGCTGGGGTAGCACACCTGCCTGGGCTGCTCCGGGGCCATCTTAAGGGTGGATGGTGTTGGGCTGGGGTAGCGCACCTGTCTGAGGGGAGGGGGGTTGAGGCCTGGGTACTGGAGCATTCCAGCGGTGGAAGTCGTGTTTTCTAACAGAGCCTCAGACAACTGGATACGGTTCCTAAACACCTGAGGAGGGACGCTGTGAGATGGAAGCTTTTACACCAGCGAAGCACAGCTGGAAATTCTGGACCACTAAGCTCCTGTTCACCTGCAGATCTTTATCGATGTCCATAGTTTCCATGTTCTTGAAGGTGTGCGTATAGACCTCCACAGCTTTGGCATGAAACAGCATCTCCACCATAATAAAGTCACTGAAGATCCTCTGAAAAAAAAACTTGCGTTTAACTGTTGGTGACATCTCAAATGTTGTGGTCCTGTGATATGGTAGGCAAATGGGATATATAACTCATGGTATGCTACTCCAAACAGCAGACATGGTGATGGTATGGTACATGTGTGTTAAATATGAATCCCTGACCTTTATGTCCTCAAGTTTGTGTCTCTGGAAGTCGGTGATGATGTCCTCCATCTGCTGGGTGCTTCTGTTGGCGTAGCTGGTGGCCTTCTGTACACTCACCTCTGCCTGGCAGGAGAAAGCAGACCAGAGCCCCCAAAGACAGAGGAGCACCGAAAAGGGGACGTTTCCAAACACACATGAGGGGAGAGGATCTCCAGAGTTGAACATTCAACTCTTTATCTGATATCTAAATTTGTGACTTGCCCTAGATAGAAGTTAAATTTAGTATAAGACTATAAATATATTTCAGTGTAGAGATTGTACAGCAGTAAGTCTCATTTGCATAAATTAAAGAAAAGAAATTATTAATTTGAGGGTGAACAATATGGACCACATTACAGAAAACTCAATTATGATGATCTCATGACCAGATTAGAAAGTGAATTTTAATAATAGTAACAGGCCTAATTCTGGATCACCAAGAGCATCACCTGTGACTGGTAGTGTGGGTTAAGGAAAGACATGACATGAAACAACAGGTCTCTGGTGAACGCTGAGACCGCGACTAGCAGCAGCGCGGAAGGATACGATGCCCTGTCTGTCCGCCGGGTTCTTCAGCCGCATAACCTCCAGTTTCTGCAGTTCTTTCAGCTCCCTCTTGCGGTCGGCGCTAAACGTCTTCAAGTCGGCCTGACCAAACACCAAACAGCTTTTTAATGCAGTTAATTCAATTTCAACGTGTCGGCACACGCAGGCCTACTCAAGAAACGATGTGTAGGGCGCGTCTGGCAGGGTCCTTCCACACAGTGAAGTTCCCCCTATCGAGTTAGGCCCGTTTTCCCAAACAAATGAATTCACATTAAAAATGATTAATTAACTTACATAGACGTTTGTATATGCTGCTTATTTTGTAATAAAAAACAAAATCAACTTCGGCTTACACGTTTGGCCTTCACCGTGTCCCCGTAGGTCTTCAGGGGGGCGACCACGCGCGTCTCCAGCCTCTCAACCTACGAGAGCGAGAGGGGTTGAGCAAACCGAGCCACGCGACACACGCACACCGGGCTGGCGCAGAAATGCACGCACACCTGAGCCTGTCTGTAGTCCTGCACCATGGCTAAATCCTCGGCGAGGTTCTTCAGGCATATGCTCATCTCGGCGTCTCCTGTGCAGGCGAAGTCGTGCAGTTGCCGGACGAGCATGTCGGCCTTGTCTCTGAGTTTGGCGGTCTTGCGCGTGTAGGCAGCGAGCAGCGTGCAGAACTGACCCATGTACTTCTCAGCGTTGCTTAAGGTCGCCTCCATGGTCTTCAGCTGCGTGTCTCTGCGAGTGAAGCGTGACAACCACCATGGCACGTCCGTCACCATTTTCCGCACTAGAGCTCAGTGTGTTTGATTATTCAGATTCAACTATTCAGTTAGATTAAAATATAATTGTAACATATTAGCGTGCAAATTAGTTAACTGTCTATCAACATTTGTTATCGATATTAAACCATACCTGGAGAAGACTGTGGTCATGGTTTATTGAATATCCACCTCTTTTTTAATTTTAAGAACAGCACAATTTCTTTAACTGGTAAGAACACCTACAGCAGGTAACTGAGCTGTTGCTATAGAGACCTAACAGACCAGCCCTGGTATTGTGTAGGGTTGTCTTGATTTCTCCCCACAAGATGGCAGTAAAGCCGTTCATATTGCTTCTTTTTCAGAACGAGAAGGAAGAGAAAAAGTCATCAATAGCCATCATCACGTGATTGATGTTTACTTATGTATTTATTAGTTTGTTTCATGTTCCAGTAGGTGTATTAGACATTTGTGTGTGTTTTGTGTGTTTGATCTTTATGTGTGTGTGATAATAGTGTGGACATGGTGGAGTGTAAATGAGGCTGTCATGGTGCTACCACATTTCCCTGGGGGTTGTACTGCTATGATAAACACTGCAATGTAGAGACAACAGAGGCTTCCATATGACACACACACACACACACCTTATTTTGCTGCACTCACAGACCAGAGATGTGAAAACATGGCTACCAAATTCTCTCTTTCTCTCTCTCTCTCTCTCTCTCTCTCTCTCTCTGTCTCTCTCTCTTCCTCTATCCATATTGTATATGGAGACACTACTGAGAGATGTAACCATTTCTGGACACACACACACACATACATACAAATGTAGGATACACATGTTGGACACACACATACAAATGTAGGACACACGTTGGACACACACATACATACAAATGTAGGACACACATTGGACACACACTTACATACATACAAATGCAGGGCACACACGTTGGACACACACATACATGCAAATGTAGGACACACATGTTGGACACACACACACACATACATACAAATGTAGGACACACATGTTGGACACACACATACATACATACAAATGTAGGGCACACACGTTGGACACACACATACATACATACAAATGTAGGACACACGTGTTGGACACACACATACATACATACAAATGTAGGGCACACACGTTGGACACACATACATACAAATGTAGGACACACATGTTGGACACACACACACACACACATACATACAAATGTAGGACACACATGTTGGACACACACACACACACATACATACAAATGTAGGACACACATGTTGGACACACACACACACATACATACAAATGGATACACATGTTGGACACACACAAGCAATCTGTGCATTTATCTAGCATATGGAGAATATGTTTGACCCATGCAGAGAATATATTAGCTTTTTAAGTCATAGTTCAATAACTGCTGTGCCAACTTCTGACTCAGAGCTCCAGCCCTGCTGGGAGCCCACAGAGAGGAGAGGCCTATCTGCCCCTGTCTGCCCCTCACTGGGGCTCTTACACCCTATAATTTTTTTTCCAACATCCGTGTTCCAAAACATTTTCCAAGAGTAGTGTCATGCCGTGCTTGATTGGCTGTCAGGTGATTGTTGCATTGCACTGTGTGTATGATGTGTGGGCTGTCATGCAGTGTGTGGGTTGATGTGTGGGCGGTTTCATGCAGTGTGTGGGCTGATGTGTGGGCTGTTTCATGTAGTGTGTGGGCTGATGTGTGGGCTGTGTCATGCAGTGTGAGGGCTGATGTGCAGTTTATGGCTGGTGGGTGTCTGGTCTTCACTTCCTGTCTGTCACTCCTCCTTATAATGTTTCGGTGATGTCTGCCTGCGTCCTGACGTGAAGACAGCTGCTCTCCGATTTCCATAATGGAGGTCGGGAATGTTTATAAATGAGAAAAAGGGGAGATGCTGCCAGACCAAAACCATAATACAAGCCTGCAACTTGCCTAACATGCACACACACGCACACACACACACACACACACACACACACACACACACACACACGATCAGAACAGGCTATAAACCACGGGTCTATGAGAGGGCTTCAGTGAACTTCATAAAGAGATGGATAAAAAGAGCATTCCTTACAACACACGCACACACACACACACAGGCTGATGTGCAGATGGGACACAGTGTTAGCAATGATAAAAGAATGCTAAGTATAGTCCTAGCTATTATGTTTGATGGGGTAAGGACTTGCTGAGTCCATTTAATAACAACTGGAAAACATTACAAACCACTCTAAAATGATGTGTTAAATTAATGGGCTGAATGATCCTCCTGAGGTATACAGTGAGTCTGAAATACTCTCCTGAGGTATACAGTGGGCCTGAATTACTCTCCTGAGGTATACGGTGGGCCTGAATTACTCTCCTGAGGTATACAGTGGGTCTGAATTACTCTCCTGAGGTATACGGTGGGCCTGAATTACTCTCCTGAGGTATACAGTGGGTCTGAATTATTCTCCTGAGGTATACAGTGGGCCTGAATTACTCTCCTGAGGTATACAGTGGGTCTGAATTACTCTCCTGAGGTATACAGTGGGTCTGAATTACTCTCCTGAGGTATACAGTGAGTCTGCACACTTGGGAAAGTTAAATGTGTATTGGAGGTTTGCAGTGTGAAGAAACATGTGAATTCAGCATCCTTATTATGGATGTCCCACCCTCCCCTCCAAACCCCTGGTGGGCGCCATTTGCTGAGCAGATCAGTCACGAGGGTTTTGGCATGATCGTGGAAATGCGGCGGGTGTGATTAATGATCAGGATGATGTTGGCCGACGCTTGATTTGAAACGTGCTTCAGACAGACGGAGGCAGCAGGTCTGAGGGTAGAGGTCAGAGGCCGTCAGACAGACAGAGGCAGCAGGTCTGAGGGTGAAGGTCAGAGGCCGTCAGACAGACAGAGGCAGCAGGTCTGAGGGTGGAGGTCAGAGGCCATCAGACAGACAGAGGCAGCAGGCCTGAGGGTGGAGGTCAGTGGCTGTCCTGTGAACTCCCCCCTCTCCCAGTGTCCCCACTGTGTAATGGGTCTGACAGAAAAAAGGAAAGTTCCCCTAAATGTGAAGACTACTAGGGTTTGTGTTAGGGGTACTGACTATATGGGGAGGGGCTTGGGATGGGAAGGGGTGGTGACAGAAATCAAATAAGCAACAGAGAGTAACTAAGAGAGACTGTTGTAGTCTACTGGGAGCTATGATTCAGTCAGGCAGCGTTGGATAAACCAGTAAGAAACCCCCGAGAGATTTATGTGCACTGCTGATCAGTAAAACATGCAGGACTGATTGAGGCACATTACTGTCATGAATTAGAGCTGAACAGTAGAAGATTAGATGTTGCAGACTGCAGCCTGGCTCACAAGGCAGACTTTATGACTGAGCAGACTACAGCTGTCCTCATACATTACTATGATGCAGTGCGCATGTGTGTGTGCAATGTGTGCGTGTGTGTGTGTGTGTATGCGTGTGCGTGTGTGTGTGTGTGTGTGTGTGTGTGTGTGTGTGTGTGTGTGTGTGTGTGTGTGTGTGTGTGTGTGTGTGTGAAAGCCCATGTGAACTGCTAAACTGATGTATCAGACTTGACATTGGAAAAGAGACATCACATTATTGGAAAGCTGTATGTGTGTGCGTGTGTATGTGCGTGTGTATGTGCGCGTGTATGTGCGTGTGTGTGTGGGTCCGTGTGCCAGAGTGGGGCACCCTCCCATTTCAAGTGTGCTTGGAACACCCCATGCTTGGTACACTCTGTGTGAGTAGTATACCATAGATGTGGGTGTGTGCATTTGTGTAGTAGGGTACCATAGATGTGGGTGAGTGTATTTGTGTAGTAGTATACCATAGATGTGGGTGAGTGTATTTGTGTAGTAGGGTACCATAGATGTGGGTGAGTGTATTTGTGTAGTAGGGTACCATAGATGTGGGTGAGTGTATTTGTGTAGTAGTATACCATAGATGTGGGTGAGTGTATTTGTGTAGTAGGGTACCATAGATGTGGGTGTGTGCATTTGTGTAGTAGGGTACCATAGATGTGGGTGAGTGTATTTGTGTTGTAGGGTACCATAGATGTGGGTGAGTGTATTTGTGTAGTAGGGTACCATAGATGTGGGTGTGTGCATTTGTGTAGTAGGGTACCATAGATGTGGGTGAGTGTATTTGTGTAGTAGTATACCATAGATGTGGGTGAGTGTATTTGTGTAGTAGGGTACCATAGATGTGGGTGTGTGCATTTGTGTAGTAGGGTACCATAGATGTGGGTGAGTGTATTTGTGTAGTAGGGTACCATAGATGTGGGTGAGTGTATTTGTGTAGTAGGGTACCATAGATGTGGGTGTGTGCATTTGTGTAGTAGGGTACCATAGATGTGGGTGAGTGTATTTGTGTTGTAGGGTACCATAGATGTGGGTGAGTGTATTTGTGTAGTAGGGTACCATAGATGTGGGTGTGTGCATTTGTGTAGTAGGGTACCATAGATGTGGGTGAGTGTATTTGTGTAGTAGTATACCATAGATGTGGGTGAGTGTATTTGTGTAGTAGGGTACCATAGATGTGGGTGTGTGCATTTGTGTAGTAGGGTACCATAGATGTGGGTGAGTGTATTTGTGTAGTAGGGTACCATAGATGTGGGTGTGTGCATTTGTGTAGTAGGGTACCATAGATGTGGGTGAGTGTATTTGTGTAGTAGGGTACCATAGATGTGGGTGAGTGTATTTGTGTAGTAGGGTACCATAGATGTGGGTGAGTGTATTTGTGTAGTAGGGTACCATAGATGTGGGTGAGTGTATTTGTGTAGTAGGGTACCATAGATTTGGGTGAGTGTATTTGTGTAGTAGGGTACCATAGATGTGGGTGTGTGTATTTGTGTAGTAGGGTACCATAGATGTGGGTGTGTGTGTTTGTGTTTAGTGTACAGTAGATGTGGGTGTGTGTATTTGTGTATAGTGTACAGTAGATGTGTGTGTGTGTGTGTGTGTTTGTTTGTGTTTAGTGTTCAGTAGATGTGGGTGTGTGTGTGTTTAGTGTACAGTAGATGTGTGTGTGTGTTTGTGTTTAGTGTACAGTAGATGTGTGTGTGTGTTTGTGTTTAGTGTACAGTAGATGTGGGTGTGTATGTTTGTGTTTAGTGTACAGTAGATGTGTGTGTGTGTTTGTGTTTAGTGTAGAGTAGATGTGGGTGTGTATGTTTGTGTTTAGTGTACAGTAGATGTGTGTGTGTGTGTTTGTGTTTAGTGTACAGTAGATGTGTGTGTGTGTTTGTGTTTAGTGTACAGTAGATGTGGGTGTGTATGTTTGTGTTTAGTGTACAGTAGATATGGATGTGTGTGTATTTGTGTTTAGTGTACAGTAGATGTGTGTGTGTGTGTTTGTGTTTAGTGTACAGTAGATGTGGATGTGTGTGTCTAGGCTGGCGACAAGATGGGCGCTGTGGTCAGAGTTGCCATGCCAACAGTAACAGGCTCCTGGAGTGTGTGAAAGAGTGCTTTTCACAGGTCAGCGAGACACTGAATAATGACCTTGGTCTTCCACGTCTCCGACAGTCGGCCTCCTCCAACCTCTCCAACGCTCCTCCACCACACGGCTGGTGCTGTGAGCAGCACCTGGTTCTTCTGCCATTGGTTCTGTCTCCTCCTTCATTTCCTCCTGTACCTTCATCCACGCTGATATGCTACTCTTCACTCCAAGTCCACTGCCGACCCAGGTGTGTGTGTTTGTGTGTGTGTGTGTGTGTGTGTGTGTGTGTGTGTGTGTGTGTGTGTGTGTGTGTGTGTGTGTGTGTGTGAATGAATGGGAATCCCGCATGATGTTTCCAGTGCTACGCGGATGAAAAGTTTCCCCTGGTCTTGGAGCCCCAGCGACCTAAATAAACACTCCTAATTGGCTGTGGAGCCCCAGAAGTCTGGCATCTCAGAGACTCCTGCAGAGAGGGAGGGAGACAGGGGGCAGAAATGGAAGCCAGAAATGGAGTATATGAGGTGGATTGTCATGCTTACATGGACAGGGCTTAGGGAGTGTGTGTGTGTGTGTGTTTGTGTGTGTGTGTGTGTGTGTGTGTGTCTGTGTATATATGTGTGTGTGTGTGTGTCTGTGTATATGTGTGTGTGTGTGTGTGTGTGTGTGTGTGTGTGTGTGTGTGTTTATATGAATGTGTGTGTAAGTGTACATGTGTGTGTTTGTGTAAATGTGTGCATATGTGTGTGTGTGTGTATATGTGTGCTTGTGTGTATGTGTGTGTTTATATGTGTGCTTGTGTGTATGTGTGTGTTTATATGTGTGTTTGTGTATATATTGTGTCTGTTTATATAAATTTGTGTGTAACTGTACATGTGTGTGTTTGTGTATAAATGTGTGCATATATGTGTGCTAGTGTGCTTGTGTGTGTGTGTGTGTGTGTGTGTGTGTGTGTGTGTGTGTGCATATGGGAGTGTTTGTGTAGGTGTGTGTGTTAGTGAAACGGCATGTTAGTGAAACTGTGGAAAAGAGCAGTCAAATCCAAGTGCCTTCACAGGAGCTTCTATAATCAGACCCTTCACAGGAACATCTAAAATCAGACCCTTCGCAGGAACCTCAATACTCAGACCCTTCACAGAGGTACGCACCTAGGTTACTTGCATACTGATCTCCATGTAACTTGGGTGTGCTGTACTATATGTTTGCTCTATAGCACTGTGTGGTTTCTGTGTGCACATCACATACAGGTAATTAGGAATTACATTATGCTCCATCAGAACTTGAACTCCATCAGAGAGATAATCACCTAATGGAAGATATTTTCAGAAAATCAAAATGGAACTCATGAATATAGTCGTAGCCAAAAGAATCATTCACTCGTGTGAGCTACAAAAGAGAGTTGCTAAGGATCTGGGAATATTCAAAGGCACTGAGACAGTTAGCATGTCAACAACTGACCTTTGACCTTTGACATGGTTCCTTTCAAACGAAACCCCAATAGTTAGTTATAAGCACTTGGAATATGTGCACAGACATTTTTTGTACTGTATCAAGTATTTGAGAACAGTAATGGATTACAGCAGTAAATTCTGCAGTTAAGGTTGTAACCTTAACTGCAGAATTTACTGCTGTAATCATGTCCTACTTTTGTGTAATATAGCAGTAGATGTCAGAGGGGACATTTAGTGTGTTCAACCTCTTTTGTAGAGAATCTTTGAAAGTGATTTCATATTCCTCACGAAAACTCAACTCATCTTTGCCGAGAAAGTAGAATCTTACCAGTTAGGGCATTTAGGGTCAGGATTAGTATGGCAGGGCAGTGGGCCGGAGGGTAAGTCCCTGGCCAATCAGGAGGGAATGTGACTGTGTGCACCACCATCACGTCTGTCTTTAGTAGTTTGTGAGATCACACCGGCTAGACCAAAGGGAGCCAGTGACACTGAGACAGCCATGGTGCGTCATTTGATACAACGCCGGAGTCCACTGGGCTCCTCCTGTTCAGGACGCCAACAACACAAGAAGCACCTTTCTGACCACAAAGTCTTCCTTCCCAGTCCATATAGAGGAGTGGGTTTCAGCACAGTGGCAGGAGGTTCACGTCTGAGATGGCACAACCACGTTTACCATGTTTAGACATTTAGACATTACGGTTGAGGCTTGTGGGGGAGTGCGGGGTGTGGGGTGTGGGGTGGGTGTTGGAGGGTTGGTGTGAGGGGTTTGCCCCCTGCTGCCTGGCTAAGGCTAATGTTGCCTGTGACGCTGATGAGAATGTCTGCTCTGACCTCAACCAGAAATGACATGCGTGAGCAAAATGACTATGACTTTAACATTTTAATTTTTTTTTACTACATTTACTTTACTACTCAGTTTTAGTTTATTTCATTAGAGTACTTTGAGGAATTAAAAATGTATAAAATTTGTACGTGTACATTTTGTCTTCATATTGTGTTCATCGTATAAAGAGGGGAAAGCTGTTAGCACCATTACTCATCACAGTAAAATGTTTTACGGGAATGTTTTGAGCTTGTCTCACTAGTGTGTAATGGCTCTGTGGTATTTTGAGAATTTGATTTGGCTTTTGTGGGGGTCGATAAAGGCAAAGTTAGATGGTTTGAATGAGGACTTTGGTTTTGACATGATTTGAAATGATTGAAAATGAGTTATGAATTTGTGTTTAAAAGTTTGGGAAATATAGGCTCGACAGTCACACAACTAACTGCAGATGCCCTCTAGTGGTTACCCTTCGAACTGCAAGACAGATTTTGGCTCCCCTTGTTTCTATAATATGATTCAGTGTAATGACCTTGAGGTTGAGTCTGCAGATGAGATTACATGGGAGAAATCCCTGCCATAGCACATCCACAGTAGCACTGCGGGGATCAGGCGCATCACTGTTCCATACTGTACACGCTCCCGCACTGAGGCCTTCCACTATCTCATAGCTACTCAAAGCTTTCAGCGGTGCAAGAAAATATATGACAGGAAGTCAGGAATCTTTTTTTCCTCTCTGGCAGTACAGTTAGCAGTGGTCATTTCCAAGTCTTTTCAGAATTACAGCATTCAATGAAATCAGAAAAGGGCTGTATCTGCAGTATTCACAAGGCGAGCATAAACCGCCGTAAGTGGCTGTAAAGTCAGGCTGTTCTTTGTGGGCCACCAGTACGCACTGCTCTTTTGCCCATGTGCCAGTAACCTCAGGGGCTGTGTGGGTGAGATGGGGGCCGTCCTGTGGCACCGTGCAGAAACTTAAACCTCGGGAAGGGATGTGTGAAGAAAACTCTGACCCCGCAGGCTGTGGAGGGATCTGTCGGGACACTCTGACCCCGCAGGCTGTGGAGGGATCTGTCGGGACACTCTGACCCCGCAGGCTTTGCAGGGATCTGTCGGGACACTCTGACCCTGCAGGCTGTGCAGGGATCTGTCGGGACACTAAGGCGGTTCCTGCTGGTCTGGGGCTGAGAGACTGGGCGAGCTGTCTCACTGTAGCGCTGAAATAAAATGGGAGACTCCAGCATGACCCACTGCTGTTCACTTTATCTCCGCTTTTTATAAGCTTAGTTTTATGAGCTTTAGGCAGCTACACAAGCCAGATGGAAGGAGAGGGAGAGACAAAAAGGAGAGAGAGAGAGAGAGAGAGAGAGAGAGAGAGAGAGAGAGAGAGAGAGAGAGAGAGTGCAAGAGCAAAAACAAGACTGAGGGAGAGCAGCAAGGGGTTGGAGAGCGTAATTGCACAGGTTGTCAATCTTACGGAGCTGTCATCAGACCTCATTTGTATCTCTGTTCCTGTTGGAGGGTGACAGATTTAAGACCATGTGTGAGAGAGACGAGAATTAGAGCCATGCAAGATTTGATTCTGTGTTTCTCATCAAGCCCCACAGAGCAGAAGGACAAAGAGTTTTGTGCACGTGTGTGCGTTTGTGTATGTGTGTGTGTGTGTGTGTGTGTGTGTGTGTGTGTGTGTGTGTGTGTGTGTGTGCGTGTGTGTGTGTGTGTGTGTGTGTGCGTGCGTGTGTGTGTGTGCGTGCATGCTTTTGCATTTACGTGCATGTATGTCTGATTTGTGCACGTATATGTTTGCAGTTATCACACACCCCCTGTTCACATGATGTTGGTGCACTGACCTTCACATGCTGCAAAACACACATTATGTAAAAGGGAACTTTGGAGGGTGTGTGCATGCATGTGTGTGTGTGTGTGTGTGTGTGTGTGTGTGTGTGTGTGTGTGTGTGTGTGTGTGTGTGCGTGCGTGTGTGTGTGTGCGTGCATGCTTTTGCATTTACGTGCATGTATGTCTGATTTGTGCACGTATATGTTTGCAGTTATCACACACCCCCTGTTCACATGATGTTGGTGCACTGACCTTCACATGCTGCAAAACACACATTATGTAAAAGGGAACTTTGGAGGGTGTGTGCATGCATGTGTGTGTGTGTGTGTGTGTGTGTGTGTGTGTGTGTGTGTGTGTGTGTGTGTGTGTGTGTGTGTGTGTGTGTGTGTGTGTATGTGTGTATGTGTGCATGTGTGTGTGTGTGTGTGTGTGTGTGTGTGTGTGTGTGTGTGTGTGTGTGTGTGTGTGTGTGTGTGCGTGTGTGTGTGTTTGCGTTGTCAGTACTGCTGGGTCCTACACACACTGCTGTAAACACACTGTGCTCTGTCTTCCTCACTGAGCCTCTCTGCTTGTTTAGTGCAGTGGTCACCAGACCACACCAGACTTTGCAGAGCCCAGCGATGGAAGCGCTTCTTTTCATCATTTTTACTTCATCAGAAGTCTTGGATTTTTTTATAACACTGGATTGTAAAAAAATAGCATGGCAGAACTACTCTGGCCGTGATGTCCGCCAGAACCGAGATAACTGAACAACACACTCCTGAAGGAGATTCCATTAGAACCGAGATAACTGAACAACAC